>NC_141535.1:196500000-196800000 GCF_021556685.1 Rattus norvegicus | reverse complement strand
AGAAGAGGGTACCAGATCCCCTTACAGACGATTGTAAGCTATACACTGAGATAGATAGAAAGCTTCCCTGTGCTAAAGGGAACAGATTACATGGTTAGTTATCTAAATTGAAATAATCATTCTAATGAGATGAGCACAAATAGATGTCTTACATCACTTTTTGAGTCACAGTTAACCTAAAATTTAGAGAGAAGTCTACTTCTCATTTCTGTCTAACTTAACATATTTCTTCACAATTTGCCCATCCCTCCATGAGAAGCGTGCAACTACCAGGACTTTTAAGTCACATGACTCACAATTATGAGTCACAGGCTGACTCATCCTACCAATAGCTTACCCTCCCATCTTATAATCAGGCCTTTAATTCCAGTGGTAATTCAGAAGTGAGCTTGCAGCTGTTGAATGTCACCATTACTGTTAGTTGTTAAAGGCATGTCAAGAGTATGGTCTGTTTTTTTTTTTCTTTTTAACAAAGCTTTTACTGAAATAAGAGCTTGTCAGAGATTTATAGTGGGAAAGCAATACTTTTAAGTGGAAGTTAAAATTTCCAGCTAATATTTTAATAATTGAGTCTTTAGTTGGCTCAACTTCACTTGTATTTTGGTTCAAACATCGTGTTTGTTAAATATTCTGAATAAATCGAACATGCCATCCCCCAAATCCTCAGTAACAGTAAAAAAAAAAATAGTAAGCTTGTTAGATTCTGAGGGTTAAGAACAAAACAAAGTGAGTGGTGAGGAAAAGCCCTTTCATGATTCAGACATCTCTGAGCTTTGTGGCCCTAAATGATTTTATATAGGCATTTGTGACTTCTGTCAAAACTTCAGGAAAAGAACAGGCTCCTAGCACCCAGTTATCATTCATGCTCTCTTCTCTCCTGGGTGTCTGGATCTCTTTGTGTTGGGTTTCCAGCTTCGTTTCAGAATTGGAAATAGAATTCCCTCCTCCCAACTCATGCCAGAGTTCCAAGATGTCTCTGGAAAGAGCTAGCCTCAGAAGACCCACGACTGACCAAAAGCAGAGAGTAAGAGACCGGCCAATGCTCAGCCCTAAGTGAAAGATCTCTAGCATTGTCTCTTCTCCTGGGGCTCAGGGATCACTGTGGAAGGGGGCGAATGATGGAGAGATCCAAGGCAGTGGACAACTACAAGACAACTGTCTTCCAGACATAGCAGGGCAGCTATGAACTCACAGTGGCTGTGGCAGCATACACAATACATAGGCAAGTACGAGCCAAACCAAATCCCAGGATGGAGGGCGGGGGGGGGGGAGCATTTAATCCCATCCTTAGCCAATAAACTGTTGGCAACTGATGGCTGCTGGGAGAGAGAATCAGGTCTCCTTAAGAGTGTAGTCTCTGTTAAGTCAACCAGGCACCACTGGAAGGCTGCACCCAAGACAGTATATAGGCAGCACAAATTAGATTTAAAAAAAGGAAGAAGAGGGTCTGGAGAGATGATTCAGAAGTTAAGAGCACTGGCTGTTCTTCCAGAGGTCCTGAGACTCTGGAAAGACTCACAACTTGAGTTCTGTTGATGCTATCTAAGGAGTAATGGCTCTGACAGTAATGTCTTTGAAGATGCCAGTTCATTCAACCAGTAACAATTCAGACTGGGGATGGGAGAGTGTGACCGATTGTACAGGAAAACACATTTCAAGATGCAAAGCTTGCTGCAGTGCTAGGGAGCTTAGTGACACCAAAAACGTTTGAACTGAAATCACATAACTGGATTCCAGATGAAAGACTTCTCAACTGACAGATGCTTACTGGGAAGAGACAAGAAGAGACTTATCTGAGTTTACCACGACCTAACCCTAGTACAGAAGAGCTTTGCCCCTCCTGAACTTCTGGGAGCCCTCTAGAGTAGTCACCTCACAATTTGTCATTGAACAAGTCCCCAGCACCGGTCACATTAATTACATTTCACTCCTTGACTCTGACTCCTGTTTCATTGACCTGAGAGCTTTGAGATGAATAGGATATTGAGACCCGTTTGTGAGGCTCGGAGTTAGTTTTTCTTTCCCAGAACTTATATTCTTTATTAATGCAGACAGGAAAAAAATTCCCTATTTTCAGTTTGTGGAGTTTATCTAGAATTACCAGCAACCCGAGTCTTATTCTGTCACCTTTTTATTTTAGTCGTATGCATTAATGGCATGCATGTATCAATGGAGGTAAGTGAGAGATTTCAGTATGTGTAACGGTAAGCCCTGGTCTGGTTTCCCTCTGTCTGTTCTGCCCTCAGTCTTCCCAACCTCTATTGGTCATCAGTCCACATTGGGCGACTGCTGCAGAGCTTTCACGTAAAAGAAGGCACTGTCCTTTTCCTTTGTGTTTGGCTTATGTTGGTTAAGGCCTCCTAATGCCACCCATCTTATTGCACAGTGTATACACACAAGCAGCACATTTTGTCTGTTAAATTGCTGATGGACGCTGGGTTGATTATACTTAGCTATTGTGACAAGTACTGCAACAAACATGGGGCAGGAGGCATCTCTTTGAAGTGCTAATTTCATTTCCTTTGGCTAGACACCTAGATATGGGGTACCTGGCTTATCTGGTGAATCTAGTTTCAGTTTTTGGAGGAGCCTGAATACTGGTCTCTATCGTGGCTCTCCTGTTGTATACTCTCACTGACTGTGTATCATTTTTCTTCACACCCTTGCCGGAATTTTCCATTTTGTGTTTGGTTCTTGCGGCCTTCAGTAGGCTGATTTCCAGTCGATTTCACAGGAATAAGAGAACGTGCGTGTATTTTTAACTGAGAATCATTTTGACTGGGATTTATAGAGAAATCAATGGCTGAATCCTTTATAGTTTTAAACACAAGAGCCCTTATCTGAGTAGAATACTTCAAAGGATTGGAGATTAAAGTATGAAGTCTAGAAACTACTGAAAGTGTTTAAATATTGAGGTTAAAATTACACTTGAAATGAAATCTGATAGCCCGTTTCTAAGTCAGAAAGCTTACAGTGAGGACCCAAATATTCCCAGAATAATAAACTACCTGTTCTCCAGCAACCACATGAGGTTAAGAGTGGCTGGCTTGAAATTACAAATTAATTTTTTCAACACTGTACATGTTTTAAGATTAAGAGAGAATATTTCCAAGAGAGAAACATATTTGGAGTCTTATTGAATCCAAAATACTGCAATAGTCTGAAACATTTTCAAGAAATTTTTTTACTGCTGAACAATTACAATCTATTGATTTCTCTTCTCTTCTCTTTTCTATTGCTTTTGGAGACATGATTTTGTAGTTCAGACTGGTCTCAAACCCTCTTTGTAGTTAAGGATGACCTTGAACTCTGATTCTTCAGCCTCCACGTACCAAGTGTTAGTATTAAGACCATATGTCAACATGTGGAGCTAAAGACTAGACAGACAGTACCACCACACCAGACATGGTGGATTGTGAAAAGGTTTCATGTATTGCCAAGCTCCATGATAATCAAAAGTAAAAGTGTGATATTATGAATTATATTAGAGTACTTAATGTTTTTTATATTTATTACTAATATGTATTCTCAATTTGTATCCAATGTAGGCTTTTATAATGATTTCAGTCAAGTGTATAATACATAAATATAAGGTAAATTTCCAAATTAATAAAACCAGACAAAAAAGTTTTCTACTGCTAAGACATTTACCTAGTTTCTTCAAACTATATTTGCCTTACCAATCTAGTGTTGCAAGCATCAGTTTGTAGCATTTCGTCATCACAAGACAAGTATTTTGGCCTTGGCTGCAAAGAGCTAGCATCCCTTCCCTACTCGTTTGCTTCCCTGAATTGTTTCTACTTACCCATCATGCCTTATCCCTTCTCTTATTTTCTCTACCTCGTTTCTTGTTTCTCACAGCACCTGGACCTGCCTGCTACAAAGCTTGCCACCATGCCAGGATTAGAGGACTTGTCTCTTCGGATTCTGCCAGTTATTGACGGTGGAAGTACATCTTCTCAGTGCAGTCTTCATTCAGCAAATGTTTATTGAACTTCCCTTGTGTATCAGGTACTGTGAATCCAAAGATGACTAGCTGAGTCAGCTGGCAAGTTCCTAACTTTTGTAAAGGAGTCAAAAGAACAGGTGACAATATTCTGTGTTAAGTTCAACAACAGACTGTTGCGGGCACATCAGAGAGACACTTAACAGCTCTTCCTAGAGAAGGTGTCAGCGCCCTTTGAAAGATAATTTGCTATCACCTTGCCGAGTATAACAGTGTAGATGGAGAAGATGAAAGATGTGATTAACTCTGGGCTGTAGGATCAGGAAATGTGAAGCAACCAAAGACAGAAGGTTTTATGAAGGATCCTAATGGGTCTTGGATGTGAAAAAGGTTGGTCTTTATTCCAAAATGATAAAGGGAGAGTCTTCAAAATATTTTGTCTATAGTGTGAACATTTTGGGTGAGTACTACAACCTGGGCAAGAAATCACAGATGCAGAAGTCATCCAGAGGTGGAGGTGGTTGCAAAAGTCACCGAATAAATTCCTGTGAAGAGTGAGGGAGAGGTCTGAGGTAATTGATCCCAGGTTTCTAAGCAGTTGTATCATGAAGCAGTACTGCAGTTTGATTGCCCAAGGTTCATAACTAAGCAGGGTTGTTGCATGGGTGGTATACTCAGCTTGAAACATGCCAGGTTTGAGAAGTTTTCAGAGTCTAGAGACTATCCCAGACGGTAGTTCTACCAAGGAGATAGATGAAATAAAAGATATCAGTGAGGGACAGAAAACCCCATGAAGCTGGCCCGGATCATCACAGCTTAATAGGTTTAGATGAATCTCAGAGACCCCGATGGTAGTGAGCAGAGTTTAGTGTCTCCAAACTGGAAGATTTGTGCTAGAACATAGCTACTTTCCATCTTTCTCTGGGGCAGTAGCACTCACTGTTTTGATGTTTGTTTCTTTGCTTGGCATAGTGGTACAACACAACTCCAGATGACTTTGCAGGTCTTTGTTTTCATCTCTAAGCCTACTCTGAGTTCCAAGGAGAAAGGATTTAATTTGTTCAAGTGATGCACTAGGAACCAAAAATGGGCTAACATGGATTTTAGGGATGTTCCTTCTGGATAGTAGAGTGGCAAGTTCTCTATAAAAAGAATGTGACCAGGCCTCATGATTGGCTGCAGAAACAATGAATACCTGGAGTGTGGCAGAAGTAGCAGTTTCTGTGATCTGGGGACAGAGACAGTAGTTATGGGGAGGGGTTAAAACTAAGGTGGGTGGGTAAAATTACAGAGACAGAGTCTAGATTCTAAAAAGATCAGATCCTCGGAGGGGGGGCAGCAGCATTTAAGAGGTGACAAAAGGAAGATAAACCAGTGAATGTGACCAAGAAGAGATGGAAAGAGATGAAAAGGTGTCAAAACTTAGAAGGAGAGATGCCAGTCAATGGTGTCAGTTCTACAGAGATTTGGGGGGTTGAGAGCTCACATACAACAAGGGAAGTAGTCATGAGGAAATGTTCAGTGAAGATACGGAGACAGAAACCAGACACAGTGGGATGACATTGATTTGTGGGAATGACGATTGAAATAATTGCAGTATATCACTATCTTTATTCCAGTTTTACAGGTTGCGCGCGCACGCGCGCGCGCGCACACACACACACAAACACACACACACACACATACACACAGAGTGTATGTGCACTTAAGTTCTACTTATATGAAACCACAGTATAGACGTAAGGTTCTATTAATATATATTCAGTCATTTTGAGTATGTGAAGTTTCTCTAAAGTGTGCCCAGCTGGGTTTTCTAACCTGACCTAGATGTATGTACATATGTACGTATGTATGTATGTAATTCATACAATGTGTTTCTGGAGGATTGATAAGTTTCTTTCTTGGCTATAACACATGTTGATGGCTTAGCCTGGCAGTTCATAGTATTCTTGCTGGCCTAATATGCCCAGAGGGACACGCATATTAAAATCATAAATTCATTACTTTCTTGAAAGTAGGACACATAACATTCTTAAAGTCTTATAAATTGCCTCTAGAAATTATAAGGCAAAATTAATTCTGTCTCAAAATTTGCTTTCACATTTATGAGTGCTATTTCTCTCCCCTAATTATTCCCATCTCCACTGCCACAATAAAAAACAATAAAAAGATAACACGTTATTTTCTTCTACCTAGTTCCTAAGTTTTCCTACAGAGATATTGAAAACAAAATCCTTAAAAGAGTAATTAATACCTTGTAGTCCAGTTTCTAGATTTCAGTCAGGATCTCTAACATGCCAGTTAGTCTCTGATTATTTGTAGATTCAGATGGTCTTAATTTCTATTGCTGTGAAGTGACACCAAGACCATGGAAACTCTTATAAAACATGTAATTTGGACTGGCTTACAGTTGTAGAGGTTTAACCAACTATTGTCATGGCAGGAAGCATGGGGACACAGTGCTGGAGAAGAAGCCGAGAGTTCTACATCATGATTTGCAGGCAGCAGAAAAGACATAGTGAGTCAGTAGGCCTGGTTTTGAAGTTTTTGGACCTCAAAGTCCACACCCTAGTGACACACTTCCTCTAACATAAGACAACTCCCAATAGTTCTATTCCCTATGAGCCTATTGGGACCATTTTCTTTCAAGTGACCACACAGATTATGTGGCAATAACCACCTCTTCCCATGGTTACCACAGCATGTTTACATTACATGGTACCTGATACTGAAGGTTAATGATAAGCCCTGAGAATTCGTGCCTTCCTCCTCTTTATGTAAAAGGCTTTGCTATGCCAACTGGGACCAGGCATAGACTCTGGCACACATGTTCATTTTCTTGTCAACTATGGGTTTTGAAATAAAATTCCCAGGTTATTTACTTTTCTCTTTTGTTTGCTTTATTTAAAACAAATGAAAACAACACCCCTCCCCCAAACACCCCAACTTAACTGACCTTAAATTTCAATGGAATATTGTGTCAGTTCTCATTAGTTTCCGTGACAGTTTTCTTCCATGATTCAAGGCAGATATTAGAGTGAACAAAAAGAGACTTTTAAAATGAAATAAAGTAGCTTCCTTTGGCTGTGATGAGTGAAAGCTCTAAGTAGTCGACTTAAAGGGGAAAAGGGCACAAGACTGATAAAACTAAGCCCAGAAAATGAGGTGACATTTTAGTGGCCCCAAGTCACAGAAGGTGTGCGGTATTAAAACTTTAATGTTGATGTACAAATCTGTCTGTCTTTCTGTCTCCCCCATCTACCTACCTATCTATTGAAACTTTAATATTGATGTCCAAAATATCTGTCTGTCTATCCACTCATCTCTCCTTCTGTCTGTCTATGGATTATCTTAGTTCAGAGACTATTTGTAATCTCTTGGAAACAACTTGAAAATCTCTATAAAATAAAACAAAACATATGATGGCTTATGAAATTGTTCTGTAGAACTGTATGGCCAGACAGCTTAAAACAATGTTATTTCTTATGGAAAGTGGATGCTTAGCAATATATATTTTGTTTTCTTCTTTACAACTAATCAGCATACATGTAAGGATGTTTAAATCTTCACTTGTTTTCGTCTGTTTTAGATCAAGTAAAATTGCAGATGGAAACTAGAGTCTGTTTTGATGATGTAGCCTTTGCTGACATTCCCAAAACACAAACACATGGGAAGAGCTGCTGTTAGAATAAGGGTCAACATTGTTGGGCACAAAATAATTGCAATGGTGCTTACTGGATGTAAAAGTCTTTAATGGTGTAAAAATATACTGTCGTCATAAAGGTATTACATAGTGAAACCGAAATGCTCCCAGTACTTTATTGTTCTGGATATAATTATCCCCCTAATCTACAAACTTTGGACTATCTGACTATCTATAATCCATCACTGGTCTTGGTGGCTTGGCCATGAAAAAGCTGGCAGGCGGAACAACTTGGCTACCACTCAGGCTCAGATTCAGGGTTTTGAGGTGATGGACCCCAACATCTGTCTACTCCATCTATAAGTTTCTGGAGCATGGGAAGAGGCCCATCCTGCAGAAAAAAGCTGCATGATCTTGATGACTCAGGGCAACAGAATATTCAAGAAGAGTCTGGGTGAGGATTCAGTGTTGATGGAGTAGCAGAAGCAGAGGCCTGAAACCAGACAAATGACTCATTGCAATGAACATTTGCAAATAAAGGTGTTTGGGCAAACGGGTACATTATGTGACACACTGCAGATTCCACGGCAAGATTTTTTTTTTAATTTTAATTTTTGTTTTCTTTGAGGGAAAGGTTGCAAGGGTGGAGGGCAGATATGGAGGGACTGGAAGATGAGTGGGATGGGGGTGTGTGATATGAAATTCACAATAAAAAGTTAAAAAAAGTTCAGGACAATTATAAAAATAAGGTCATCTACATATTGACCATAATAACTCCATAATGTTTTGAACAAGGTGGTACACAGATGAATGTGATTGCTACTTTTAAATGTAGTGATGTCATAATTTACTCTATGATTGTGATAAGGAATGATGACACAGCATTGTTATTAAACCTTTACTCTTCTTCTTGGAGACTTTATGGGGCTTCTAGAATTTGTAAGCCAGGGGCAATGGAAAAACATCTAGGGAATGTTAGAAGCCTTTGCTGTGAGGGAGGGCAAATGATAGATGATCCAAAGGCAGCTAATGCTGGAACTGTTGACAAGAGCTTAGCTTTTGATGTTTCTTCTTTTGCAGGGGATGGGGAGGGGGATGGAGGGAGAGAAGGGAAAGGGAACAAGGGACAAGGATGAGACATCTGAAGAAAGGAAACAAACAGTTGTTTGGAAGTTTTGGAATTATTACTGCAACAGGATGTTTCCAGGTGTTTTATTGGATTGTGTTTACAACATTCGCAACAAACACTTCAAGTTCAATGACAACTGGACTTGTGATGACTGTAAGAAAATATCACACAATGCACACTCATAGGTATTTACTCAGCAAAAGGCCTCTAATTAAGCAGAGAACATGGTATAAGAATTTAACTTTACATTACAATGTGGTAAGTAGATCTAAATCAATGGCAAAAGAAAAGGATTATAAAAATATAAAATGCACATTTTGTTTTACATCATGGTTAGAATCTTGTTGTTATTAAGAATAATTACTCATTTTATACAAAATAATACTTGCTTGACTTACCTATTTGATGAGAACTGATATCAAAGTCAGGAAATATTAAATGCCTATAATAAGCGCATGTTCCTTTTAAATACTCACAGTAACATTGCATTGCACAGAGAAGGACAGAACATATCACAGGCTCTTGCTGAGTTACAAAGGAAAGCAGATTAGTGTCTACTGATGTTTGAGAACAAAAAAAATGTAGTATCTGACGTGGATTAAAGCATGAATGTTCCTCCTATTTAAACTGAGAAAGTCACTGGGTTGTAATCTAACCTGGGAAAGTCCTTTAGTACACCATTAAATGTTGAAAAGCCTACCAGTATTTGAACTATGGCTAATGTTAACAATAGCGCTACCAATGACTTAATCATTTAATATTCCCATATAGTCACTGGAAATGTAGTTTTAAAAAATATATACTCACTCCCTAGCCCCCTTTTCTGCCTTCCTCCCACTCATAAAAACAAGAGGCTAAAAAAAAAATGATGGTTGTGGGGACAGCTATCCCCCTCTGAATCAGAATGGCCGCAAGCTCTCTAGTTGCTTTAAAAAGACCGTTCAGAAATTAGTTGTTACAACAGGCTTTTTAAAAAGCAAGTGAAAGAGATGGTTGAAGAAACTCTTTATAGTTTGGCCATGATGGCATTAAATGAATAAGAGGGTGTACAATTTGGGTGTGGGGACTTAAGATGTACCTTTGGGTACTCTGTGTAGGTAGATACAGCCTGGAAGTTATCTAAAGAGGTCTAGCACAACCCCAGTGACTCCTTTTCACTAAAAACGTAACATTTCAAGACATCTTTTAAAGTTTCAGTTTGAAGTACAGTGGAAGCGACAGGGTACACAGGACATGCCAGTGTGAAAAGTGTAAAGAGAATGACATTCAGAACCAGAGGGACACATGAGCTAAGATAAGTCACTTGATTTCTCAAAGCCGTGACTATTCAGTCTCTTAACTTTAGATGACATTAGTTATTCAGTGTTTTAGACATTATACAGAATACATTGATGATTTTTGCAACGTATAAGTAATCTATGCAAATAAAGACATGTAGACTCTAAGAAACACTACATGCATGGTTTGCTTTCCTTTGTACGTGGTATATATTTATGGTACATATATATATGTATATATATAATATATAATCTTTTAAAAAACACAAATGACAGCCTTTTTGGGTGGTCCCCAAAGTGGTCTACACAGTTCTCTCACAGTTGAAAAAAAGAGTATTTTCTATTTGGTTTATTGTCACACAATTGTATGGCATTTAAAAAACACTTTGACATTTTAAGTAAACTAAATACTTAACCTCCCCCTCCCCAACCCCACCCCCCCAGCACGAAATGATCACACCATAGAAACAATTTAGCAGAAGAGAAACGCTATGGGTTGTTTAGTGTGGTCAGTTCACAAATGGTTGTCAGATGCGGTACTAACACAGTGTGCTAGAATCACCACTTAGCACATGTTTCTCATGATCACGGACACAGTCACACATCCAAGAGACTAAAGTTACACCTAAGATGAAAATTCAGATTCACAAAGCTGAAATAGAAGATTAAATGCTTTAGCTAGTTGCTCCCCTAGTCAAAATATACATTTCCTATTATGACAGAGGCTTTTGAAACTTGGCCCCTTTTCTGAATGGAAGGGATGTGAGACTAACTTTCTGGACAAATAATTTCAGTATGACAAAATATTTCTGGGTTATTCAATGGACCGCTACCACTTAATAATTTTTCTAGTGTCTGAATTCTGGCATTCTTCTAACCTATTTCTTCCTATACAGCCACCAAAAATACTTCCCTTTTCATGGGAATCTCACCTGTTATCCTTGTTGTGCAAAAGATACAACCCTGCTTTCTCCATTTGTCTACTAATGCCAAACAGAAGTGTTTGGGTTATCCCTGAATGTTTTTCTCACTCCTGAGCAAGACTAATTACAGTACAGCTCTATCAGGCCTCCTTGCATTAAAAAATTTCACAAAATGTTATGAATACTCTTCTGTATTATAGTTATAGCTTCTGTGACCAAAAGGGTATTGACTTTTAAATGTGACAGAATTGTACCCCAACAGCCAGCTATACTTCATTTGGTGTGCACAATATGATTGCTAAATTACAAAACGTTGTGCAGAGTAACTTGAGAAGACATTTGTTTGTTGCATGAACTCAGCATTAAAAGATAAAATGGCAAATTTTAATAATTCACCCATATCAGAATGAAAATGAAGTTGAAATATTTTAGGTCTTGTTGAGATCAAATAGCAGTATTAGAAAAGCAAATGTTTGAGTTTGTAATCGATTCAGTTACTTGAGAACTGTGTGGTTTCCTAGTGACTGATGGGGGGACCAACACATATGTGTCTGGATGGCTGTATTTTAAGAATCTGAAATGCCACAGAATATTAAAAGATGAAAAGAAAGATACAGATTATCAAGTCCTAATTTAAACTCTTCTTTTTAAAGATTAAGAAACTGGAGTTGTGCGAAGTTAAAGGGACTCCCCTGGGACAAACAAGTGATTGGCAGATCCAGCGCTGCAGTGTGGATCCTTGCCTAAGCTCCCATGTGCAAAGAGAATAAGGAGACCATAAGGCAAATAGTTCCATTCTCCGGTCTTTCCCCACCCTTCCCTACTTTTAGTCTCACAATGTGCACTAAAGTTCTGGAACCATTTTAGCATTTGATGCGCACTTTGCAAATCACCTTAACATCCAATTAATGTCACCAATATCTGCCCCACCGAGTCAGCTATTTAATTAATCTGCTTCCCTTCTGCAGTGGGATCCTCAGCCTCATTTTTTTCCATTATCCTATTATAGCTCAGTGAAAAAGATCTTAGAGGAGAAGGAATCCTATTTCCTCTTCTTACAGCTTGAAGAATGGAACATATTCATACACTTTCAAGGCTTAAATCTTATTTCAATTTATTCTTTAGAATACTTCCTAGGTAAGTATTCTTCAAAGCATTTTTAAAGAAATGTGTATAATAGGATTTGGTAACTGGAAAGGGTTTTTGAGTTTGCTGAACCTGGTGCACACACTCTGCAATCCAAGAAACCAAAGCCTAGCAATGGTAATGACTTCTCTGGGGTCCCAGAGGCCGGCAGAGGGTAAGAATGCCAGGATCCTGTAGCCTAAGCTCATGCTACTTTTACTACTCTTTATGTGAATGTTTTGGTATGCTATGCATCTGAAACTGTTCTGGGCTTTTCTTTGGTGTATGTGGGTAGAAGTCCAGGTTTTATCTTTATTCAAAACTGTAGCCTCTAATCATAAAACTATCACATATATTACATTGCTTAAAGTTGTATTGTTGTATGAAGGTAGTTCTTGCATAACTTTGCAACACCTACTGATCTGTACAAAAAACACATCTGAAAGTTTAAGAACCCCTGTTTTTTTCCCCATCTGCCAGGATTGCTCGCTTTACTGCCAACCAGGCTGTGACCATCAGTTATGAGGAGTCAGATGACTGCAAAGGGCTGACTATTCCCCATGCTAGTATCTCTACTACTCGAGTGAGCACGAACAAAAACAAGGTGATGGCTGTATTCTCACTTTAACGGACTGATCACTTAATCCATCTCGACTGGAGGCTCACGTCACTCAGACCGAAGAGAGTTGCTACCCGTTTATCTCCACTAAAACCATAGTGATATGGCCTCCCAAGTTTTGACCATGGAGAAATTACCAGATTGTTAAAAATTCATTTTAGACGTTGCCTCAAAGAAAGTTACCTGGATTGTATTTCTGCCTATTTGGGAGTTACTGTATGAATGGGTATTTAGTTAAGAGTCTTGTAGATAATGAAAGTCAGCATTGTATTTTTTGTAGGTCATCATAAAACTTATAATCCTGGCCTCGAGACTGCCATATTCTTATAGTAGTTAAGCTTCTAAAAGTACTCATTGCTTTTCACTCAGTTCTTCAGGCATATTTTGATAATGAACTATGGAGACGAGTAAAGTAGTATACATACTCTGTGTTCACAGTTTGACTTTCCATAAGGCGTATGAAATCATATACAGAGAAGCCACCATTCTGCTTCGATGTCGCAGTAAACACAATAATGGCACGAAAGTTAAATGTCCCCAAGTGGGAAGCCATCTTCATGACTTCTCAAGTCTCTTTTCCAACTAAAAATTTGCCTTTATTTTTTACATTGAAAAAGAGTTCCGTTTCTAAAAGAATATAAAAATAGAAAATGAGTCAAAGAATCTTTTACACATATAATTTTGAAGGAAAAGTTATAAACATCAAATGAAATATTATATATAGCTTTAAGAATGTACTTTGTCTTACCATACCAAATATCCTGTGAAAATAAAATAGACTTTAATAAGTAGGAACTGCCTAGATGTAACGAAATATTAGAATGTAGGTAACATAGACAACTGAAACATAGAATAAGCACTGAGATACACTCTTGTAAAATTAAGGTAAACTAAAACCTACCTAAAATCTAATTTGTAAACTATCCCTTTGAATTAAAAAATAAAAGAATGTTTCATGGAGCAAGGCACATTTCTTTTAGGCAAGTCTGTTTTTACCACCGTTCGCCTGGGCACAGTGCTGACTTCACTTATTTGTGTGGACGGCTAATCTACCACTGAAGCCTTTGGTGTAAGCACACCCTCACAGATAAAGCTAAACATAATCCAGAACATAGGCTATAGAAACACAGCCCACAATTAAATAAAGTCCAGTACTTAAATGAGAAAAGAATACGACAGTAGTTGGCTTGCTAGAAACACACACTAGGCTGTCTTTATCCGTGACACTGATTATTGTTTTGGGACGATTTGACTCTACCACAATGTCAGTAGGTTGACGTGATACCTTAATGATTATTGTTTTAAAATTTGAATGTTCCTCTTTATCTCTTGCTCAATTTTATTTGTACCACTCATAATATGAAGGGTAGCCTCCAGCTTTGAGTTCTTTCCTTCACGTGAAGCATCGGTTGGCAACGTATCTCTGAATATTAACTGAGATGAAAATGTATAACCGCCACTGCACTGTCATCCAAGCAGCCTGAAACTGAGCCTCGTTCTGGTCAGGGTCACGCCGCAGTTCCTTATGTGGGGCTCTTGAGGGACCTGTTGGATAGAGAAGACTCAATAATTTACAGTATATTTAGCATTTGAAATTACAGAGTTTATGTTAATAGAAAAGTTCCATTCATGAATATTTCAAACTTCGAGTTCTCTTACTGTTGCCTGTCAGGTTCAAGAAATACCATTTAAAAAATTGTAGACTGTATTTTGAATGACTTCAGATTGCAAATTGTAAAGTTTCAGATTATGCCAGTTATAATTTTTCCATTAATAACGACCCAGGATCTATTCTAAGCCAGTAAGATAGTGTGCTTTGGAAAAAAATTATCCTTGTCCTCAAGGCCATCTGACAAGTTTCAAGTGATTCTTAGGAAAATGTACTATCTTCTCAATGGTTTCCGAAGGCTTCTTGGTTGGTTCAATCTCTTACTGCGGCAAACTAAAATGAGAACTCTGACCTGAACAGAAGTTCTGTGCTTAGCGAGGTACTACATGGAAGGAGACGGGTGAGGAGCTGTGAGAGGGAGAAGGAGACACAGAGACAGGATGGGAAAGAAAGGGAAGGGGGTGGGGAGAAAGCTGTGCAATCAGTGTTGGGCCTAGCTTTTCATCACACATCTACTTAGCCTTAAACTAGGACTATGCACAGTGATACAGTACTTTAAAGAATTAAGACAACAAAAACTACACCATCAGGGGTTGTGAAGAAGCAATAAATAAAATCTTCAAGGTTGGTGACTTCCTTCTCCTCCCACTAGAAACATTCTTAGAAATATAGAGATTAATTTGCATTATATATAACGACAATATGGTTTTCAATTTTACCCAGAATCTAGAATGGAGAGTGGCATATAGTACACATTTTATATGTTACAAGAGTCAGTTCCTACTGCGTTGTGTTGTGCCCGACACACTGTTGAGTATTTACTATAAGTATTTTGAGTGGATACACAAAGGATACATTAAAATTAGAGTTATGCCATCAAAACATTTGCTTAGTTTTTAATACAAAGAAAACTCACAAAGGCACAAATGAAGACTGTTAAATCTAGGTTGAATGTGTGAACATTATCTATCATAGGGAAGACGGTTTCTCAAATACACTGCTGGCCTTAGCAGATGTCCCTAAACCGTGAGTAAATATCCAAAGATGGAGATCTGGAGTTTCACCATGTGTTTTTGGTGGGAGAATTGCTCATTCACGGAGCTACAAACTGAAGCCTACTGTGAACTGGGCAATCTGTAGAAACATTTTTTTTTTCTTGTTCGTTTGGATTACACTTGATCATACTGACCAAAGACATACTTTCTTTACACTATTTTTTCTTGAGTAAAAAAGTAGAAGTATATTCAAAATATGCTTAGTTTTTATTATGAAAATATGAAAATTCCAATGATCTAATTATTAATTGCCATTAGGAAGGAAACACTAGTAACATGGACGATCTGGCCTCCATTTCAGAACCTCAGTACCTCTTCTTTTCCTGGTGCTCCTATAGCCTGTCTGTCTTGCTTGAGATGGTTCTGGTCAGCTCTACTTGCTTTGGGACTGTTATGACCTTCAGTAAAAGTGACTGGGTTTTGTGTTTTAAAACTTACACATCCACTTCTTCTTCCAGATAGAATACCTTGTGTACTGTATGGATGTGTCACCAGTCAGTTAAAAAGCCTATGGCCTATGGCTTAGGCAGGAAACTGGTGGCACTTCTGGGAGGCGGGAAGAATTCTGGGATAGAGCCAGGCATGGGAGATTCTCCTGGGAGATGCGATGAGACGGATACACGGTACCTGAGCATAGCTAACCAGCCTGGCGGCAGAATGTAGGTTAAAATGTTGGGTTATCTACCTTATGATCTAGTCAGAGTAGAGCCTAGCTGTATGGCCAAGGTATTTGTAAATATATCTTGAATCTGAGTCTTACTCCTGGGAGCATGGGGCTGGGAGGAAGAACCAGGACCTAACTTTTATAACTTCCTGTCAAAGACTTTGAAATGACTGAATAAGAATAATAGAGCATGGAGGCTGGGGGGATGACTCGGTTGGTAAAGTATTTGCTGTACGAGCATGAGGGCTTACGTTTGATCACCAGGATCCACCTGAGGCCTGGGTGTGGGCCTGTGAGCTTGTAAACTCATCCCGGGGAGGTGGAGACAGGAGGAGACCCTGCAGTTGATTGTCTAGCCAGTCTAGCCTGCTTGGTAAGCCCTGGGCCACGAGAGATCCTATCTAACAAAACGAGGAGGATAACTCCTGAGGAATAGCACCCAAGGTTGGCCTCTGGCCTCTATATGCATGTGCACACATGTGCGCATGCCTCTGCATACGTACACATGCACCCACACAAACACATATCCACCAATATGTGCACACACACACACACACACACACACACACACCCTACACACAAACTCCATACAACAACTTAATAGTTGATAAAAGTGGATAAAGTTGTAATTCTGTAGGAACAACAACAACAAAAGTAATAAGGATGCTTATGTTAATGGATAAAAGGTGGGTTGAACATGAAACTCAAGACGATGATCAAAATGCGAATGCTTCACTCCTTCTTTAAAAGGGGAACAAGAATACCCTTGGCAGGGAATAGAGAGGCAAAGATTAAAACAGAGACAGAAGGAACACCCATTCAGAGCCTGCCCCACATGTGGCCCATACATATACAGTCACCCAATTGGACAGGATGGATGAAGCAGGGGAGTGCAGGCAGACGGGAGCCGGATGTGGATCTCTCCCGAGAGACACAGCCAGAATACAGCAAATACAGAGGCGAATGCCAGCAGCAGACCACTGAACTGAGAGCGGGACCCCCGTTGAAGGAATCAGAGAAAGAACTGGAAGAGCTTGAAGGGGCTTGAAACCCCATATGAACAACAATGCCAAGCAACCAGAGCTTCCAGGGACTAAACCACCTCCTAAAGACTATACATGGACTGACCCTGGACTCTGACCTCATAGTAAGATCACCAGTGTAAGGGGAAGCCCTTGGTCCTGCTAAGACTGAACCCCCAGTGAACGTGATTGATGGGAGGAGGGTGGCAGTGGGGGGAGGATGGGGAGGGGAACACCCATAAAGAAGGGGAGGAGGAGGGATTAGGGGGATGTTGGCCCGGAAACTGGGAAAGGGAATAACACTCGAAATGTAAATAAGAAATACTCAAGTTAATAAAAAAAAAAGTGGGTTGAAAAGAAAAAAGTCACTAAATATCAAAATCATTTATATAAAGAAGGTACAGGAGGTATTATAAAAAATGATGACCTATAATTTAAGACACCTACTCAAAAGGGGGACAAAGATGGTCAAAGATTAATAACCATTCATCTGCAAAGAAGCAACTCATAACTATCAAGTCCCAAAATGAAAGAAATATACTCAGCCTACTGAACAATGTGTATTTGATGAGAGGGCTGGAGCCATTCTAAAAAAAATTGTAAATTTATGGGAACTTTGCTCTTACAGAGTGTCTGTACTTTGATATCTATTAAAGGACTTAAAATTGGCTACATTTCCTGTAAGTTCTACAGTTCTACCAGCTAAAGGATAATGAATAAATCCAAAGACTAGAACATTTTCTTGCTTTATTTTTTACAGTTTCCTGATTGAGGTCTTGGAAGTTATGAACTCTTGGCAAGCAATAACAGGTTCAAGCACAGCAGTACTTAAAGTTAGCAATTATGAAAGATATGAGCATTGTCAAAAAAATCCTGGAAAATCATTGGAAAACAAACCTTTGAAATTGAACCAACACTACTTTCAGTAATATCAGGAATATTGAAGTCCACTACTAATATGCCTCTAAAATTCACAGATCTAGGTCCGTAAGTAAAATATCTAAATTTTACATATCATACATAATAAACTGTTTTGCTCAAACCAATAAAATGCTTGCAGCTAAGAGATCTATATAATCTAGAAAAAAGCAATTAAACAATAGTTTTTCTTGGAGAAATTGTCTTTAGTTTTATCTACCCAGTAAATGTGGCCATTTAGAAATCTGACAGATGGGTACTAGCAAAATGGCTCAGTGGGTAAAGGCACTTGCCACCAAGCATAATGACATGAGTTTGATTCGTACAATTCATATGGCAGAAAAAGAGAACCAACTCCTGAAAGTTAGCTGTCTTGTCCCACTGGTATTGTGGGACACACCCACCCACCTGTAAATACATGCACAATCAAAAAAATTAAAAGCATGAAAAAATAAGAAATTAAGGTATTCCTTTCTAATTTTTGTTTTCTGACATTTAAGAGATCTAACACTATTTTCAAAATAGAGTATTCTGTCTCATGTAGGCTTATTTGATAAGCTGCTAAAAGGAGTTCTCACATTCTGCTGGTCTACATATGGAAATTCAAACACCTGTTGATTTTAATTTGATGACACCTTTAGTGAGAAAATGGCACCACCTGGATACGCAGAGGAAACATTCAGGTCATCCACTGGTCTGGTTTACTCAGGAGACAAAGAGAATGGAGAAAATTCAAAAGGGGTATAGAGAAATATTTCTATTCAAATAAGGAGAATTCCACTTCTGGCAAAAGAGAACACATCTGAAATCATGGCAGTATTTTTGTTTAATAGAAAGATGAAGTCCTCTGGGGAATCATTAGTTTGTTCAGATTTTCTGTACTACATGGGCCAATAAATTGCAACCATGAATGAGGGGCAATCTTTATAACAAGTACTCTGTTAGCTACTATGTAGGAACCATATGTCTCTGGGAGACATTCTAAGTTCTAAGCACCCTTGACGATGTCCACAGCTAAGTTATTTATATTAAGGGAATCCATCTTTACAACTGGGGAGAACTTCTTGTAAGAATCTGATGTATGTTATACTAAGTAGAAGCCTCCCCAGTGGACAGAACTGCAGGAACTTTGTTCATAAGATCCTGGTGAGGAGTCTGAGCCCCACACAGCGAAAAACGATGCATGATAAGAAAATCCATATCTTCCCCCAATAAATACGCATTGAGAACAAATGTTATTTCAGGTACTATTCCAGGTCATGACCTCAAGGAAGGAAAGAGAAAATAATTAATAAATCTAATAAATAAAATATATACTATGTTGGAAGGAATACTGAATAAAGAACAAAGGACATGTCATGGGACTGCAATGGTAAGTAGACTGGTTAGGCAAATCTGTCACGAGAAGGTAACACATCAAGAAGGTGCTGGACTAAGTCATATGGACCTGGCTTGAATGCTCAAGCTTACTATGCAGTGGGAGCAGCCACCACAAAACCCTGCAAGGTGGAGATGACTTCTACATTTTAAAAAGAGAAAGAAGAGCACCATAAATTTCTTAGTAAAAGTTTGTGGGGGATCTCAACAGGAATTCCCAAGAGTCTTTGTACTGTGACAGTTCCAGCTTTGGAGCCTTTTGGAAAAAGAAATGCATGCCCTACTTCTATGCTTCTTCCATAAATGAAGGCAAGGCCCCACTGTCTGCTGTGTCTGAACATTCCTTGGATATGCTGAAACACCGTTTATGGCTTACTCGACGGCTATATTACTACTGAGCAGAACCTCCGATGTTTTTTCTTTTTTCTTTTTTTTTCTCTTTTTTTCGGAGCTGGGGACCGAACCCAGGGCCTTGCGGTTGCTAGGTAAGCGCTCTACCACTGAGCCAAATCCCCAACCCACTCCGATGTTTTCAGAGCACAGTTCCCATCCTCTTAGATTATGATAACAATAACTCAAGGAAGTGCTGGAACCTCTTCTCCAGGTCTCCATGAAATGCATGTGATGGCTGACGGTACAAATTCTGAAGTGCAAGGAAAATGCATCTGATGGAGAGGTAAGAGGAAGAAGGAAGGAGGAAGAGGGAGGGAGGGAGAACATTCCTTTGTAAATGTATTTTCTTTGCAGTTTGGAAGACAAAATTAGACCATAGAACCATTAAAAACCAAGACAAACAGTCATAAAGCTTCTAACAAGTTGAAATCATAGGACTGTATTTGCAATTTGAGAATGAATTTATGATGAATACTATTATCAAATGCCACACAACCCTGGCCATTTTCTGGCAGGAAGTTACAGTTTTTGTTAAATACAGTTTGGGCTTTGTATAGCTTTCCCTTCCTTTAAAAAAAAACTCCCTCTAATTTATATTTCCTCAAAGATAAATACACTCATAAAAAAACCCAAATGAATAAACACACACACACACACACACACACACACACACACACACACACACACACACACACCTCAGCGAAACATAGAAAATCCTACAAAGCAGTAATTCTATATTCCTTAGTTGAAAGGGAGCATTACCAAACAGAAAGGAAAAAGAAATCCCACCATAAGACTCAGTC
This sequence comes from Rattus norvegicus, assembly GCF_021556685.1. NCBI lineage: Eukaryota > Metazoa > Chordata > Mammalia > Rodentia > Muridae > Rattus > Rattus norvegicus. The sequence goes on along the minus strand of NC_141535.1, from coordinate 196,779,497 downwards.
CCTAAATAGCTTCTTCCAGGCCTAGAACTTCTCACCTCTGTCTTAGTGTTTCCGTAAGCCTTCAGACCGGGGGCACATGCTTCCCTGCATTTCTTAGCTGGAGGGGTTATCACTTCTATTTACAGCTGAGAGGTGGAAAGGGCTGGAAATTGCTGCAGAGATGTTGAAAATTTAAATGTGAAGAAGACATAGTCATGGCTCTCAGAGGAGTAAGCACTTCACATATATGTGCTGTAGTTATATGCTGTGTACAAAGCTGTTGCTTGCGTGTGTTACACGACAAACATGTAAATAAGTTTTATCTAAAGCACAAACTTAAATTTCTGTCCCAGTGCGTGTTCATCAATCCTGACATTCTGTTTAGAAGCTTAGAAATAACACTTTCTTTTCCATGTAGGTGTCTATGGTTTTTTTTTTTTTTTTTGCCATATTTGAATTTGGCATAACGTGAGTTTAAAACACCATACAAGAAAAAGAAACCATGAACGCTAACTTGTATGGCTGTGGGGCACAACCACCTTCCAAGGGTGCTGAGGAACTGCATCCATCCAGGCACATAACTCACAAGGATCTCATTTCAACACTCAAAACGTTCTGCTAAGTTCAACAGTGAAGCCTGTCGCTGGCAAAGCTAATTGTCACTGGCAAATGTAGACTCATTAGCATCTTATTCTAAGCCCAAATCACTATCCATGGTCATGTTATAAAAGATTTAGGATTTATGTCCTAATGGTTTTTGGTCTGTCTCTTAATGACAAATGGAGAGACTAGGTGAGCCGCCAGTGCCACAAGTTGGAGTGACCTTCGAGAATTTCCTGCTTTCTCTCCTGGTGTAAGCAATTCTTACTTTCTTGCAGGAGTTAAAATGTTTACATTGCTTTCTGGCATGGTTCCTCAGTAATGTAAGTGAAGTAACAGAAAATGAAAAGTGTAACAATTTACATAATGCTCTTTATCACATGGCCAACTAAAACACATACAACCAGGAAATTAATATAAAAACAGAGAAATGCCCTTATCCTGGCAGGCATCTCTAATATGATTAATTATGCTCTCGAGGGTTAAATCCAGACACATCAATCACATGAGAAAAGAACCTTTGGTTATCAGGAAAGCCAATCTCTGTCTAGTAAGTAATTTAGCTTTAATTCTCCTGGTTATACACACTTTATTATTAAGAAAGGGTTACTTTTCAGTGAGCTGAAGAGAATAGGTTTCTATGCATTAATTAGTAACATGGACCAAAGTTAAATTTAAAAGCATATGGGATTTATTTTGTCTTTCAAGACACCCAGCAAAACTAGCATGGTTTTCGAGTCATAATGACCTAACATTTAGTTGTGGCTAGGTGTCTTACTAGCTTGAAGTCATAGGGAATCATTTTAACCTCTGTCATCTAGTTTTCATCCTCTTTAAAATAAAGTTAATGGCACTTACCTTATAGAACTGACAAGTGTCCAGGACACTGTTGCTCCTTAATAAATGCTAATTGTGTTATTACAGAAAGGAAATAGGAAAACATTGCTGATTGCTTGTTCATAAAGCTTTGTATTAATTATTCAATGTTAAATAAGTAGTGACCACAAGTAATCTCTTAATTTGATGAATATCATGAACTTTTTTAATACAACAAATGTGTGGAGTACTATTTATTACTTTTATACTACTAAAAAGAAAATAAGGAACAGAGAAGTTATGTAATGTTCTCAAGGTCATTTAGCAGAAACAGGAGCCAGACCTTGCTGTATGACTGCAGAAGAGCTTCCTTCAGCCACTTCAGTAAAAGCCTGAAATACTAATGTAAGGTGGCAGCATTCACCTGACACAAGGCACCACTTTCTGAACCTAAAACATCAAGCATCCCTACATCGAAACACAAAACCTATAACCTTTAAGGAGTTTCCAATATGGCGACTGGAAGCAATTACATCACCTGAAAGCTATGACTCAAAACCTGAGCTATTTCTCTGGTTAAGAAAACAGAGGGTCTCCTTCAAACTCCTCTTATTTAAGAAGCATAAAATATACGGTCTAACTTTACTTATTTACTGAATTAATCAAGGTGTTTGCATTTCTACGTGGGAATAAAATTGTTACCTTTATGTTAAGGTCTTTTATGTAATTGCTAGAATGTGTTTAACATCAAAAGGGGTCATGAAAGAGCGGTCTCTCTACCAAGAATATCAACTGTTAGATCAAAATGCAGATCCACGTTCAAAGGTCAAACAAGCAAAGGGAAGTAGGTAAAAATCCTATTTAGACACAAAGAACAAACAGCAGTTAGGTAGACATAAATTGTTGCCTCTATCTTTGTGTGTGTGTGTGTGTGTGTGTGTGTGTGTGTGTGTGTGTTTCCTCTATCTTTCCTGTTATAGTTTCCATTAATATTTTCTACTCTTTCAAATGCATGAATACATTATTAGGTAGGATTATAAGAGATTACCTGAAATGATTTTATGAGCTTTAAAAATGAGGTTACAGTCATGTACTCTACAGGGACAGACTATATGTCATCGAACTCCAAAAGCAATTGTGCATAATTCACACAACGCACATAAGCAAAGAAACTATGTTGAAATAAAATGCTCATCATATTTCAATTTTAAGCTGTTGCTTCAAGAATGATACCACTAAGTAATTATGTAAATTAAACTGGGCTTCTAACCTAGCAGTTGTAGGACTTGCCTTTTACTCATTTGAAAGGGGGAAACAAATTGTTCAGAAGCCAAGAGGGTTGGTCGAAGCAATGGAGTACTTTTCAGGTCAGCTTGGGTAAAGGCTGTTCAGAAGGGAATTTTTCTGTACCCCTTTGCCCTAAACAACAAAAACCAAAAGATAACCAGAAACATGGGGAAAATGGGAAGAATTTCTTAATCTTTCTAAAGGCAAGTGGCATTAATAAACACTGTCTGCTTTGCAAATATAAACCTAGTTGTGAACAGAAATGCTCCCTACTCTTAGGGAACACACAGCACAGTGCTCACCTGATTCTCTCTCTCAGCTGGCAGCGTTCAGCATGTGGCTGAAATTCGCAGGCGTTCGTTCAAGTCTGATCATTTCCTGGTGGTCCTCTTCACTGACTCTAATCCACTCATTAAATTGTGCATCCCTCATATGTTTGAGGTTGATTTTGCTTTTCCAGTGCTGTGAACGGTGACAGTCCTGTTGTAGGATCTGGATGCTTTTCTTTTTCCCTTTTTCTTTTTAATTGAGGAAATCTGAAGGTATCGTGTAAGACTTCGGGTACACTGACTCTCACTTGCTTATGTACAGACCATGTTTATATTGCTGTTTTCATTTCATCTGTTGACTTGTCATTTCTTAGTGAAAGAACTGTACAGAAGCATCTTTAAAAATTGTTACCAAACAGCTGACATAATTTAATTCAGATCATGCCTTACATGTAACATTTCAAAGACGACAGTTTCCTTTCTGATCCAGTCGTTATGGGATAACATCAATGATTTATATAAAATGTAAAAAAGCATTTTGTGATTCATTTCACCTCTATATAGTCTTTCACTTAATTTGTGCGCTTTATTCAAATAGTGTTTTTTCTTATGAAGTCGTGTAAGTAGGAACCATCTGGAAAGGTTACTGTAGAAACGGCACGGCCTGGGGTGGGGGTGGGGCTAGAGAGCAAAAGATGCCATGACAACCTTTTTCGGGTTTCCCAGGAAACACGGGTTGCTATGGGAACTGCATCAGTCAGGTCCGAATTAGTAACTTCCGCTGGAAGGGGTGTCTGCCACTTTAATCTTCCTGTGATACTGCAGAAGCTTATCTCTCAGATGCATCAGGAATTTCTGTTGTTTCTCCTGGCAGCACTGAAAATGAGTTTCTAGACTTTCGTAGATATTGACTTGGGCATGAACTCACAACTTCATTGGAATCTGTGTCTAATGTTTTCAAAATGCTTTGCAAACTCCGAAGAGTTAATAGTCAGATCAGGACATTTGGGGCATTTCCCTTTTGGTTCAAAGTTATTGTGAACCTGAAATTCTTAGAGGGGAGATTCATACTGAAAGGCCAGTCCAAAAAAAAAAAATTATAGAGGGTTTACACGTCAACACTCTAGTTAGACTTTCCACCCACACATCCAGAGGTTAAGTAGTTACACTTAGTCAGGAAATAATGTTGAAAAGTCCACCGAACAGGAGCATCATTTAAGTTCTGCCTCCTTTACTTAGTAAAGAAACAACTATCTTTTGATTTTTGAGGTCACACAGTTACTCTGACTCTATAGTTTCATTTCCTCTCAGGATGTAGCTTTAGGGCTTGCACAAGAAACCAAGCTTAATGTAAGTTTGTTGTTCACAAAATTAAGAAACAGGGAGAGAGAGAGGGAGAGAGAAAAAGAGCTGAGAGAATGCAGCCCACTTGCAAAACCAGGCACCTGTTTCAGTATGAAGCAATAGGGAGAGGGAGAATGAAGTGTGCTTTTCCACTTCTTCATGTACTTTCCTTGATGAATGGTCTGGAAATGTATAAATCAAGGGCATACACAGACCAAGGGGGCATGTTCCACACAATACTGGGCACAGAATGGCAATCGTATCATCTATTAGACATCAGTGAATATCTTTTTGATGTTGACACAGGAGTTGGGATTATTGTTGGTGGTGCAAGTGGCAGTGGAGTTGCCCGTTTTGAAGGGGGTCTGGGGGAAGGCGCTGTGGTTCATACCCCCCTCTTCGATCACCATATACTCCGACTTACTCAGAGTGGAGTTACTCCGGGCTTTTCGGAGCTCCTCTGCTGAAGAGGAGAGGTGCTGGCAGCTTCCCACGTGCATGTACTGGGCTTGCTCTTCCCCTTCTGTCTCCCGGTGGTAGAAGTAATTGAAGTTGGAAACAATCACAGGAACCGGCAATGCAATGGTCAAGACACCTGCGATGGCACAAAGAGAGCCCACAATCTTGCCTCCTATGGTCACTGGGTGCATATCACCATAACCGACAGTTGTCATGGTTACCACGGCCCACCAGAAGGCATCCGGGATACTGTTAAAACCCGAAGAAGGGTCGTCTGCCTCAGCAAAGTAGACTGCACTGGAGAAAAGGATGACCCCAATGAAAAGGAAGAAAATGAGCAGCCCCAGCTCTCGCATGGAAGCCTTCAGTGTCTGTCCCAGGATCTGCAGCCCCTTAGAATGGCGGGAGAGCTTGAAGATGCGGAAGACCCTTACTAGGCGGATGACCCTCAGGATGGCCAGTGACATAGCCTGCTGCCCATTACCCTGTCGCTCAGCCAGCTCAGTGCCCAGAGTAATAAAATAAGGGATGATGGCTACAATGTCTATCAGGTTCATGATATTTCTGGAGAAGGTGGCTTTACTGGGGCAAGCAAAGAATCGCACCAGCAGCTCAAAGGAGAACCAGATGATGCACAGGGTCTCCACTACGAAGAAGGGGTCCGAGAAGCTGGAGGCTCCAGAGGAGGCCCCCGACGTGCTGTTGTTGGCAGCCTCAAACACGTCCTGCGACGGAGAGGCGGGATAGTCCTTCTCGTCGCGAAACTCGGGTAGTGTCTCCAAGCAGAAGATGACAATGGAGATGAGAATGACCAGCACTGACACGATGGCAATGCCCCGGGCCGGCCCGGAGCTCTCGGGGTATTCGAAGAGCAGCCACACCTGGCGCTGGAAGTCACGGCGGGGCAGGGGTCGCTCCTCCTCCCGCAGGAAGCCCTCGTCCTCACGGAACTTCTCCATAGCCTCCTCACCCAGTTGGTAGAAGCGGATCTCCTCGGAGAAGATGTCGATGGGCACGTTGACCGGCCGGCGGATGCGGCCCCCGGACTGGTAGTAGTAGAGGATGGCGTCGAAGCTGGGTCTGTTGCGGTCAAAGAAGTACTCATTGCGGAGCGGGTCGAAGTACCGCATGCGCCGCTTGGGGTCGCCTAGCAGCGTCTCAGGGAACTGGCAGAGGGTCTTGAGCTGTGTCTCGAAGCGCAGCCCGGAGATGTTGATGACCACGCGCTCCCCGCAGCAATCCTGCTCGCCCGCGGCGGGCAGCGCGGGCGGCAGCGGTTCGTAGCGGTCGCAGCCGCCGCCACTGACACAGCCTCCCTGAGGCGGGTCCCCGCCGCCGCCTCCCGCCGCTTCTGGCTCCAGCAGGTGGTCCCCGGGCACCACGGTCATGTCTGGCGGCAGCTCGGCGTAGCCTGGGCTCTGCAGGATGCGCGCGCCGCCGCCCGCGGGGTCCAGCGCAGGGTGGGCGCGGTGGCGGGCGGAGGGCTGCGGCGGCCGAGCGCGGGAGGCGGCGATGCTCTCCTTCCCTGCTGGCGGTGGCCAGCTCCGAGTCGCTCCTCCTGGAGCTCCCCGCCCCACCACCGCCTCTGCCCCACGAGCCCGGCCCCGCCGCCTGTTGCTGCGGCTGCCGCGAGGCTCTGTCAGGGCTGGCGCGGCCCGCCCGGCTGCACCGTCCAGACGCCTCCTCCTCCCTCCTCCACACCCCTCCCCGCGAGGCGCGCGCCCGCCTCTCTGCCGCCGCCCCCGGGTTTCCCGCCCACTGCGCGCGCGCGCTCCGCTTTCCGCTTGCCACCCCTGTTCCTCGCCCTTCTTTTGTCACTGGGTCGCCTTCGACTTGCACCCCACTACCCAGACCCCGCGGAACCCCTACCCTGCCAGACTGGCCTTGGAGGAACCCGGCCGCCCGACCACGTTCCTGGGCTCTACTTGCTCGCCCCTGGTCAGCGCGCGTTCCCTTCCTGCGCGTGGTCGAGTCCTAATCTCAGGGCTATTAGACCCGCGCAAGGACCACACCTCAGCACTCGAAGGCCCTCCTGGTCCTTAACACTCTTTAATACTTTGTCTGGGCAGCAGGAAGGGCAAGTTCCACCAGAATAGGTAACAAAAGTCCTAAGCACGAGGAGGGCCAGGGCTGGCTGAGCCTCCTGACCCTGAGTGTCTTGGGAGGAGGGGCTGCAAGCTAGGTTGTCTGTGCTAGTTCAGGATACTCTGGGCCCAGCATCCTGGGGTAGAAGAATGCTAGAACCTGGGTGTTGATGCTGTAAGGAAGCAGAACTGAGTTAATGGGTAACGTAGGGTCTAAAGTCTTCCCAGTAGCTTAAAAAGAGGGTCCTTAAAGGCATTCAGAGATCTCACTTTTATAATGCTAGCTCAGTGTGGGCAAGCATTATAAAATCAGGGCCAAGTTTCTGGTCAGGACAGTGGGAAAAATAAGGGGGGGGGGTGGTAACGAAAATTCACCACACCTTACTGTGTGATAAACAGGCCTGATACCTAGAGTTTACTTAATACCATGACACCTGTGTGGTAGGGAGCTTGAGGTGTGCTTTAGCTGATAATGTGGAAAAAGCCTTCATTTTGCAGATGGTGCCTCTCTTGCTTGATTTGGGCCTACAGAAAAACATTTACACCCCCTCCCCCAACTGTTTCTTCAAAGTGTACTGGTTGCTTTAAACATAATTTCTGTTCCCAAACATTTTAGCTACCCCAAGTATAAGTACCAGAGTTACAAAATTCTGTTGTTTTTCCCTTGAATTATTACTGTTGATTGCGAAAGAGGAACTATTGTCTAGACGTACACCACTCATTCTCCGAAGTGAGCTGAAAATTCAATTTGATGCAAGAGTGATTTGTTGTCATTCCTACCACCTCCCCCAACCACCAAACTCTATGGCAACGAGGGCTTGCCCAACTTCTACTGTCAGCAACTGTCAGAGCACCTTGGAAATCACGGGGACTCAGCATTTGTTTATTGTGTTGAATTCCGCAGCAAGAGATGCTTTGTATTTATTCCCGTCTGCTCCTGGGAGATACTTCTGAGTTCGGGACCCTATCGTGATCCCGGGATGAGGAGTGAGAGAAGCTAAGCCGGAAGTACAATCACCCTCAGGTTTCTATAGTCAACTCGTGGGGGTATAACAGGCACCAGGTTCTTTATCGTTCCTTCGTCTTTACAGCCGTCCGTGCTGGGCACTGCAGAGAGTACAGTCTATCGTCAGATTTAAACAAAACAAAACAAAACAAAACAAAACAAAAAGCAAACCTCGGCAACTGTATAAATCACTTATACATTTATAAAATTATACATTTATAAATCATTTATAAACTGTATAAACACACAATTTCAGAGCAATCTGTTGTGCGATGGTCGGCTCATTATTTTAACCAGTGATTAGGGGAGCAGTTGAGCAATATTTACATGTGTAAATCTAAGAATGAGAAAGACAGAGTTTTGCAAGGATAGCTCACTGAGAGGCAAAGACCCTATTTTTAAAGACAGAGTGTTTCGTGCACTTCTATATCTGACTGGGAAGGTGATTTATTCTGCCTTTTGCAGGAATTAATACTGAAATTAATATTAATCAAAGGCAGAGGAGATGAGAGCAGAGGATGGTCCTGTGATGGATGGTCACACGCTTCTCCTTGCCGTGAAGTGTCTCTCCTTCAGCATGCCTGTTCCCACCCCTTTCACAGATTTGCCTTGTCTGGAAGACCTTGATGGCGGCCTCATTAGGACACCCCTTATTCTGTAGTTGAGACCCAGAGAAGTTTAGCAGTTTGTTTAGCTCGCATAGTTGGTTAGTAACAAAGCTGGTCCTAAAATTTTGGATCATTTCCAAACCCAGTGTTTGCAGTATTATATTACACTGGGAAACACTCGTGCTGATCACTGTGAGCACTTGATAAATACTGGATTTGTAAGAGCAGCCTATTTGCCTCCGATTGCTGACTGTTCTCTTTCAAGTCATATTTATTTGAACTGAAAACTACTGCCTTTTGATGGCTACTCGGCTGCCTATAGGAAACAAGCTGGTGTGTGCGTTCCAGCCCTGTTGGACAGCTGAACCCATTGCAACAAATCAACGTCAAAAGTGGCACTTCAGGGGGAACACATACCATTTATTTAGTACCCCCAGGGGAGTAGCTCAAAGTGATTTGATGATGTCTCATTAATCCTCATGACACCCCTGTGAGATAATAATACTATTATTATAATGTTTAAGTGTAGAACTGTGTGGCAAAGCAAACAGCTTCTCAGAGCCTGTGCAGGACTGACTGCTTTGCATTTCTGTCCCCAATATTCAAGTCTAAGAAAAAACCATCAGGTTTGCGAGCAGCAAGTGAATCTTGGCATTTGGCCTTTCTGTTTGCTCTACATATAGATTTGGCTTCTGACTGACCATAGCAGGGATAGAAATAACTTTGCATTTGCTCACCAGATGGGAAGCAACATCTGGGAGAAGCTCTGAGATATCCGAGGATGTGAAAGGATTAGGAACTATCCTAACCCACATTTAAAGAGGAGAAGGAACACTTACCCACATACTAGGTATTGTGCCTTACGAACTTTAAATATAGATCTTGCCCTTATTGAGAATTCAGCTTATATAGAATTCAGAGGAAAGGCTACGTAAGTTTGTGCCTTTAGTTAACAATACAAGAATTCAACGCTTTTAGTTAACAACACAGGAAAGTATGTAAGTATGTAAGTAGTATGGAAGTAACAAGATAACCTGTAGCCACTGAAGCCAGGCAGGGCCATGGTGATCCTGAATCATATCAAGTTCATTTCTGTCTTGGTCTTCAGACTTTCTCTTCCATATCCCTCAAACGCTCTTCCTCTGGTTTTTAGAGAAACATTCATTAGATAACTAATGGTATCTAAAATTCTTCATGTGAAAAGTAAACAATGCCTTCCCTTACCATTCTTGTGTGATTTTAAATAAATACTCTTTCCCTCTCTTCCATCAGTGCTCTGTTATTCTGCTTCCCTATCTTCCTTGGATTGATTTACTGAAATTATATTTTGTGTATTCATTTACATACATATATAACAATGGATTTTATTATAATTTTATATAGTACATATTGTATTTTAAAAATCATAGTCACTCCACTTTCCCTGTCTTCCCACCCTCAAAAGATTCCCTTCCTCCTCTGTCTGGTCTCCTTTCTAGTTTTGTGGGTTTCTTTCCTCCTCTGTCTGTCTCTCTGTCTATCTGCCTTTCTTCCTCTCTGCCTCTCTACTTATCTTCTTCTTTCTGTCTCTCTGTGATTTTTATAGGGGATTGTGTACAAGATTATGGATTCTCCATCAGTGATGACACTACTGAAGACAAGGGTTCTTTCCCAGTGACCATTATCAGGGAGAGAGAGGTGAGACCTCATGAGCCTCCTACCCCAAGCTACCATTATCTTAGCTAAGGATCTAGCTAAGTCCTTGGGGGAATGGTAAGACCTTAGGATCCTACCCCATGGCAGGCTGTTGGCACGTCCAGTCTGTGAAGATATGTTTTGTGTTTATTGGTCATTTGCTTATTACAACTATCTTTTGCACAAAGACAGAAACTTCAAAGGCAGAGTTTTGAGTTTTCATTGTTTGTGTCTTTCAGATCTTGAACAGTTCTTGGCACATATCGAATGCTTAGTAGAAGAAAGAAGAGGTTAGGGGTGAGCACAGGAGGCATGCTGGCACAGGGGTGAGCCACTCTTGTTAGTATAGCAGACTTGTTTTGGAATGGCATCTGTTCAGTTCTGGAAATAGCTAGACCATGTAGATATGCAAGGATTCTTTGTTTTCCTTTTCATTCTACCTTCTTCTCATTTTCTCTACTTTTCCATTTCCCTACCACCCTGAATGAGTCTATCCTGAATGCCAGAAGTGTACTTCAGCCCCCAGACTTGATTTTCTTCCTGAAGATAAACCCAAACTTATTATTTATAGCTCCCAACTCATTATCGCTCCTCTCCAACTTGCTTCTCTTCCTGTTTCTCTTTCTCAGTTCTGGGATAGGTTGTCATCCCCACTTCCTTCAAAGGCTCCCGTGTCCAGTTTGTCAGCAAGTGCATTTCATGCCCTCCCCCACCCCCAAGTCGCTGTCAACTTCGTTTCATCTCTCCCTCTTCACTACCACTGCCCCATTTAGGCTGTGTTAATGGTTTCATAAAAGACTTCCGGTTTTCAGTTTCTTTCATGTATTTCGTTCTCCAGGATGTAGCAGAGTTATTTTTATAAACCTAGATTTGATCACATTGTTTTCAGCATTGCTGTGATGCCACCTGCTCTTGACCTATTCTAGCGGCAGCCTTGCACCCTGTGCTGACCTGAGTAGGCCACCCTGTGCTGACCTGAGCAGGCTCATGCTAGCTGCTTATGCTCTAGTTTGCTGGACACTCCTGCTTTTACCCTACTGGTGAATTAAATATTCTAATCCCTGCTTAAAAGTTACTTCTTTTGAGATCTTCACACTCCCTGTCTGTCAGTCACTATTACCCTTTAGAAAGTACTCGGGAAGGGAGCCATTACACGGAGTAGGCACCAGCTATAATAGCCTGACACAGCCCTGCAAGGCAGTCAGTATTCCTACTATGCCATTTCACAGGTAGAGAAACTGAGCCCAGGGTGAGAGAGGCACTTGCATACTATCAAGTATTATAGTGACAAAACACAGGAAGGAAGATGGAAAGACAGCATTCACACCGAGAAGCCCACACCCTAAGCCATAGACGTCTGTGTGTTCACATTTATATTCCTACTCCATGCCAGGTTGCTACAGGACAAGTGCAGTTGAAGAAGTACAGCAGCAGAAAAATGATTATGAAGCACCAATTTAAACATGATAGATGATGATGAAGGAGTTACTGGATTTAACTTCACTGCAAAGAAGGACTCTGTGTGTACAGAGGAAGTCACTACAAAAATAGATGCAGCTCTGAGTTCTGACTTTGGCTAAGATGTCTCTTGAGTGTCCCTCAGAATGACCCAGCAGTCTGTATCCTCACACGGCAGGATGATTTTCAGAAAAACGTTTCTGTTCAGGGAAGATGAAAATCCTGTCAGCAAACATGCCAGCTTGAGAGGTAGGGTGACAGTATTAGACCAAGATTTTAAGTAAGCACACTGCTTTCTTCATGAGCCTCTGCACATGAAAGAAAATAAGCAGGCACAGGGACACCTGCATGGCCTTTTCTGATTCTGGCTAATTTATTGAAATGCAGGCACAGTCACCTCTAATCATAGATAAGGTGCAGTTAATGATGAGATAGGCTGTGACGGCTCCTGGTATGTAGCAATTATTCATTTGCAGATGTGAATCTTCTCAACGCTCAACACTGAGTAGAAACAATAGAATGGTTTCAAGAGCACCACTGAACATACATTTTTCTGGCAAGGGGAACATTAAAAACAGTACTACAATGCTGTCCCCAGGGTTTTTCTCCAAATGGATTTGACAAAGGATGTTTTAAAGATTTCTAGAGAATTCCTGTAATTTGTGTCCTCATGTGTCTCCTGTGAACTACTCTGTTGTAAGACCCTGGATGAGCTGCAATTTAGCTCTTTTATTTCAAGAGCTAAAAGGAATTATTTTAGTCATGTGATTGAGCTGACATTATTGTGAACTATTGAACATAAGTTAACATGAAATTGAAAAGCTTTTACAAACACTTCTGAGAACCTGTTGAAACATTATAAAGTCAAGGGCAAATTTGATTGAGGTTTTTTGTATTGCTAGTCTGGGAAAGCTGAAACCTATTTATTAAACTATACTAAATCGTATGGCATTATTACCTTTTCATTGGTTTTGCAATGGGGTTGACAAAGCAATTCAAGAATGGATCAGTAAGATAGCATTACAATTTTATTGCATTTTCAATGACATAACATTAATGAAATTGTAGAAAAGTCTATAATGAATTAATATTAACTTATGACAAAAATGAAAACAGCTCTTTGGGGACTTCATCATACCCAAGGTAACAACGCAATTAATATTGTTTGTTTATAAAATGGTTGCACATAAAGTAGAAGCATGTTATGGAGTTTCCTTCCAGACGCAGATGCAGCCTCTTCATTTCCAGATTAGGGGCACTCAGTTCTAAAGCTCATTCTAAGCAAACTTGTAGGACATTGTAAGAAAACTGGTTCCTTACTGCCATCCCTGGTTGTGGGTCTTGAATCTTCCTTGTTGCTCTAGGCCTGGAGAGTCGGAGGTGGACTCCCAACCATCTAAAAAACTTCAAGAGGTTCTGAACTCTTACTGTGCTCTGCACCAAACCAGAGCTGAACTACCACCTTGTTTTTGTTATTACTCCATTTTCTCTATGGAGACTGAAGCCTTATTTTGAACTCTACTTGCCTTGATTTCTTCCTTCCTTCCTTCCTTCCTTCCTTCCTTCCTTCCTTCCTTCCTTCCTTCCTTCCTTTCTTTCTTTCTTTCTTTCTTTCTTCTTTCTTCCTCTCTCTCTCCCTCCCCCTCTCTCTCTCTCTCTCTCTCTCTCTCTCTCTCTCTCTCTCTCTCTCTCTCTCTCTCTCTCTCCCCTTTTTTAGCATTTAGTAGGCTTCCCAGGGGCTGAACCCTTCCCCACATGACTTCTTTATTTACACTAGATGGGCCTCGGGGAGCTAAACAACTTCTACCATTGACTTAGCAGTGTTGCCTTTGCCACACTCATTCTCATGGGCTCCCATCATCCAATGGAGTGAAAGGCAGTCTTCCCAGGTAACATTACAGTTTCATTCTTCCTCTTGAGAATCTGTCTCAGGAAGCTGGCCCCCTCTTTGGGAACCTGTTCTCAAGCTGAGTTGCACCACATTCCATCATTCTCATCCTCCTTCTGTAGCCTTATTAGCCCCACAGAGTTCTAGAATGCCTCATGATTGAATCATGGAGGTTGTCAGGCAGAGCTGGAAGTGACGAACCACATTATAGCAAGATGTATTGCTTGCATACTTATTTAAACAAACCATATAATGAATTAACTGGCACATACATATCAGCTGTATAAATTATCACTGCAATTTTCTTTTTTCTTTTTAATTGTATATTTTACTTATTTACATTTTGAATGTTATTCCCTTTCCTGGTTTCCCCTCTGGAAACCCACTATCCCATCTCCCTTCCCCCTGCTTCTATAAGGGTGCTCCCCCACCGATCCACCCACCCACCTCCCCACACACTCCCACCTCCCCACTCTGGCTTTCCCCTTCACTGAGGCATTGAGCCTTCAGAGGACCAAAGGCCTCTCCTCTCAAGGCCATCCTCTGCTACATATTCAGTTGGAGCCATGGGTCCCTCTATGTATATTCTTTGGTTGGTGGTTTAGTCCTTGGGAGCTCCAGAGGGTCTGGTTGGTTGATATTGTTGTTCTTTCTATGGGGTTACAAACCCCTTCAGCTACTTCAGGCATTTCTCTAACTCTATTGGGGACCCCGTGCTCAGTCCAATGGTTGGCTGCAGCAGCATCCTCTGTATTTGCTATACTCTGGGAGAGCCTCGCACTTCTGAGAGGCTATATCCAGCTATATCAGGCTCCTGTCAGATTACTTCTTGGCATCAGCAATAGTGATTGGGTTTGGTGTCTGTATAGGGAATGGATCCCCAGGTAGGGCAGTCTCTGGATGGCCTTTCCTTCAGACTCTGCTCCACACTTTTTCTTAGTGTTTTCTCCCTTGAGTATTTTGTTCCTCTTTTTAAGAAGGACTGAAGCAGCCATGTTTTGGTATTCCTTTTTCTTGAGCTTCATGTGATCTGTGAATTGTATCTTGGGTATTCCAAACTTTTGGGCTAATATCCACCTATCAGTGAGTGCATACCATGTGTGTTCTTTTGTGACTGGGTTATCTCACTCAGGATGATATTTTCTAATTCTATCTATTTGCCTAGGAATTTCATGAAGTCATTATTTTTTAATAGCTGAGCAGTACTTCATTGTGTAAATGTACCACATTTTTTGTAGCCATTCCTCTGTTGAAGGGCATCTGGGTTCTTTCCAGCTTCTGGCTATTATAAATAAGGCTGCTATGAACATAGTGGAGCACGTGTCCTTGTTGTATGTTGGAGCATCTTTTGGGTATATGCCCAGGAATGGTATTGCAGGGTCTTCAGGTAGTACTATGTCCAATTTTCTGAGGAACCTCCAGACTGATTTCCAGAGTGGTTGTACCAGCTTGCAATCCTAGCAACAATGGAGGAGTGTTCCTCTTTCTCCACATCCTTGCCAGCATCTGCTGTTACCTGAGTTTTTGATCTTAGCCATTCTGACTGGTATGAGGTGGAATCTCAGGTTGTTTTGATTTGCATTTCCCTGATGACTAAGGATGTTGAACATTTCTTTAGGTGCTTCATGGCCATTCGGTATTCCTCAGTTGAGAATTCTTTGTTTAGCTCTGTACCCCATTTTAATATGGTTATTTGGTTCTCTGGAGTCTAACTTCTTGAGTTCTTTGTATATATTGGATATTAGTCCTCCATAAGATGTAGGATTGGTAAAGATGTTTTCCTAATTTGTTGGTTGCCATTTTGTCCTATTGACAGTGTCCTTTGCCTTACAAAAGCTTTGCAATTTTATGAGATCCCATTTGTTGATTGTTGATCGTAGAGCATAAGCCATTGGTGATCTGTTCAGGAAATTTTTCCCTGCCCATGTGTTCAAGGCACTTCCCCACTTTCTCTTCTATTAGTTTCAGTCTATCTGGTTTTATGTGGAGGTCCTTGATCCACTTGGACTTGAGCTTTTTACAGGGCAATACAAATGGATTGATTTGCACTTTTCTACATGTTGGCCTCTAGTTGAACCAGCAACATTTATTCAAAATGCTATCTTTTTTCCCACTCGATGGTTATTATGCAATTTTCAAGAAGCTGATGTAGTAATGTGGCAGGAAGAGGTAAAGCCTTGGACTCAAGTTACCTGGGATTAAAGTAACCTTGAGAAATCACTTTTACCATTCTCAGTTTCCATTTCTCGCCCCGAAAATGAAGGAAATATCTAAACCACATGCTACATGAAAACTCAGTTGCTTACCTTGTATCCAATGGATGCTCTGTAACTTCACTTGTTCATACATCTGTACAACATAAACATAATAGAAAGGTGACAGACATTGGGACTTTCACATTTCTGGTAGAAAAGACCTGTTGTCTTTTCCGGCTCTCAAAGTGTCGTTAGATCTCTCTTGCTTTTAGTTAACACAGTGTATAAAACATAACTTATAAAACAACCAAAAAGCATGCTGTATAACCAGCATTCACATATTCCTAGGGGGAACTGCCTTATCAGACTCTTCAAAGGTTAGTGCTTGGCAGTTAGTAGGTACTCAAAAATATTTGTTGAAGTAATTTTTGTTGTTTATATTTACCGTAAATAATTCAATTTATAGGCAGAGTGACTTGTCTCAAGATATTAAGTAACTCATATCCAAAGTTCTAAATTTACTTATTGACAGGGTATTACCCAAAGTTACTAATTTCTGGGTAAGTTACTCGACTTATGCCACAGTTTTCTTTGTAAGATTCTTGTGTTTCTCTATGATCCCTCCCTGCCTTTACTCCCTTTTCCACTTCTGCAATTCCTGTAAGTAGTTGTATGCTGAGGATCTGCTCTGTCTTGTCCTGTGCCTGCATGTCCTGGCCTCAGCTGCCCTGCCTAGACTTATCCTCTGACAGCCCACTATGCCTGCCTACCTTCCCTGGCCACATCTCTGGTCACTTTTGTTTTCTGATTTATCAGTGATACACTAATATAGTAATACACTTTCCTAGGCATACTTTCCTTTGAGGTCCACTAGCAAATCCTCTTGTACCTAAGCACTGTGAGAGGCCCTAAGGGTTGAAATGCTCTCTTAGAGGTTCTACAGGCTCCTTATGCTGGAATAACCATACCAGTGTTTCTGTTTTCAATCATCATGGTCCACACTTAACAAGATCAGTGCTATAAGGGATTTTGCCCATGGGCAGAGTACATGAACTGTGTCATAAATCCCAGCAAGATGTGGTGGTAAACTCTTGTAATCTCAGCGGTCTGGAAGGTGGGCAAGATCACAAATCTAAGACAACTTAAGGAGATGCTGTCTTAAAAACAGAAGAAGACTTTGAATAAAGGTCTGGGAGATAATGTAATGATAGAGTACTTGCTTGCATGGGTGAGGACCTTGATTCAATTCCCGCTACTTCAAAACAAAACAAAGCCCGAAGCCCAAAACTAATCAAAACAAAACCTTAATTATGCTATGCTAATGTATGCCTAAGGTAAACATATGATTAGGGAAAAGAACAGGACAAAATGTGGTCAGTAACTGGAGCTGGAGAAACAAGATGTCCACAGGCTGAAGGAAGAATTAGATTCTTATCTACAACCTGTGCAAAAATCAACTCCAAATGGATTCCAGGCCTCAGTGCAAAACCTGAAATGCTGGAACTTGTACAAAAACATAAACATACTCTGCTAGATGTAAGCATAGGAAAGGACTGGGTCAACAATTGACACATTGTGTATACACACACACACACACACACACACACACACACACGTGTGTGTGTGTGTGTATGAAGTCAAGAAAAGGAATGATCCAATTTAAAAATGGGCTAGGGATTTAAACAGAGAGTTCTTAAAAGAAAAAATAAGGATTTCGAAGAGATATCTTTAGAAGTGTCAACATCCTTAGCAAATAGAGAAATGCAAATTAAAAGCAGCTTGAGATGGTTAAGATAAAGAAAACAATTGATAGCAAATGCTTGTGGGGATATAAGGAAAGGGAATTCTCACTTAATGTTGGGACTGTAGGCATCATGGAAGTGACTATGGAGAACCCAAGAAGCTAAAAGTAGATCTTTCATATGATCTAGCTACATCAGTCCTTGACACCAATCCCTGCAACGGACTTGACATTCTATTCCTCAGATATTTGTGTAGTTATGTTCACTACTGCTCTATTCTCAACAGCTAGGATATGGAAATAACTTAAATGTCCTCAACTCATGAGTGGAAATGAGGCATAATGACATACACATTATAGATAGAAAAGTGAAATCATAAAATTTATAGGTAAAATGATGTAACTAGAATATATATTGAGTGAGGTAACCCAGACTAGAAAGACAAATGCTTCAGATTTTCTTTCATTTGTGAACCCTAGTTCTGAGTCTTTAGACGTGAATACATAACCTGGAGTAACTGTAGAAATCAACAAAGTAAAAACAGACTACAGGGCAGGGAGTAGGGGGAGCTCTAGAGAGGATGATAGTGTTATGAAGGGGAAATGGAAAAAATGGAGAGAGGGTTTATCTGGGGAGAACAATACAAGGGAGAGGGAAGGAGAAGGGCTAAGACACACTAAGATTGATTGAAAAAGTCCCAGGGAAAGACAATATTTACTTAAAATGTATGATATGTGTGATGCCACTTTTGCTGATGATGCATTCCCCCCAAGAGCCATAGATTATCTAACAAAATTCTAGTGCCAGGCATGGGAAATCTGCACCAACTCATTGGTCAGAAGGGTGCAAGAGATTCCAAAAAGAATACAGGCTATTGCCATTGCTGTCATGGCCTCCTAGGACCTGAAAGTAAGACTCCATTGCTGAAGACACCTCACACTTTGGACATAAGACTTGGAGATGTTAGGCAGAAACTGACCAAGAAGCTTTCTTCCCTGAGGACCAGCTCTATTGATGTCCTAATGTGCTGTAAAAACTACAGAGGGGAAAAACAATGGTTTACATAGCTGTGATGCTTATGAGTCCTAACAATGACCAGCACAGGAAAATATACACAAGGATGAAATAGTGGCACTTATATCTTAGGCATAGCCAACAGCCATCTTATTGAAGTCTGCTCAGTAGGAGGGAATTCCTGAATAGTACTGTAAATTGGGCTAAGTACCCATAGCTACTGAGGTTATAGGCTATAGGAGAACCACTATTGCCACTTTCTTAAACCAGTATGCATTTTAAATACCCATCCTTATATCCACAAATAAGTCATCCAAGAAACGTCTTTTTGCAGCAGGTGGAGAGCATTATAGAAAAACCCCACAGGTGGTCAAAACACAAAGGTCAGACTGTGGGCTTCCCATCACCAATTGACAAACATACGACACAACATCTAAGTCTCACAGGACATTGTCTAGGGTGATGGTATAAAAGCCAGAAGACTTGGATTTCTGAGGTAAGATGATATCCTTTATAGACGCCCATGAAATAGTTTTAATTGAAAAAATTGGTTTTATACAATATGTTCTGATCTCTCCTAACTCCTCCCATAACCTTCCCACATCCCAACCTACCCCTTGCTTTCTCTCTCTCTTTAAAAAGCAAACAACCCCTCAAACAAACAAATTCACATACAACTCCTACACAACCATAAAACAAAACCAGGCTACTCTTTGTTGCCTGCATTGGCAGTTGCTGTCTAAATCTCTCCGTCCCCCAAACCACTTTGCATTGCTTTGGTGAAGCCAGCCTACCTTGATTTCTACGCTGTGCTAATCCCAGTGTGGATATAAGTGGATGTTCTCACACTGTGGATGTGTCTGTTTTTCTTATTACGCTATCATGCTGGGGAGAGGGCTCCCTGGTTGAACTCTAGCAGGACTCAGATTTTGGAACCAGTATAGGAACATTGCCTGCTTGACCCTAGTAGAACAAAATTGGCAAATCTAAGAGAGATTTAATCCTTAAATGTCAGTGTGTAAGAGCTAAATGAGCTGAACGTGCTGAGATGATGCAGGTCATTAATGGGTGTAGGTGCCTCCTGTGACCTCATAGTACTGGCTGCACAGTTTGGGAAGATAATATATCTGTAAGTACTCCTCACATCCCACTTTAAAGTTGATTTCTAAATAAATGGGCTGAAACTCAATTTACCCTCAGTACTGAAGCATTCTGGGCCTACCTTAGTTTGAGGAAATAGAGTCAAAGGTGCCAACTAAAAAGCATATTCTAGATGCTTGCATTAAAATATGTAAACCGAGAGTACTTTAAGTGCATCTGAGTACTTTGGTATTTCATAAAGAGCCCAGTACCATTATCAAGCCTGGATACTGAGAAACTAATAAGTAAACAGCTTACTCTCTCTTTATAAAGATGTGTGCTCGAGCCAGAGGAAATATCAAGGATGGCTAGGTTATTGGGAATGCTCCTATCACTGAGTTTACTGAATCCATATAATTCCATATAATTAAGGATGTAAAAGAGAAACACATGCCATATAGAGTCCTGTAAGTGGAGTCTCCTGATATTATTTTGCTAGGAAAATAAACATGGTCATAGAAAATTGTTTGCATGAACATGGAATATAGTGCATTTATTTTGCCTGATTTCTTTTCTTCTATTCACTTGAGAGATGATCTCCTGGTTCAATAAAGCATTACATTTGGAAAACCCTGAGATAGTTTGTATTTATAAATCTCTCCAGTTAGGTTATGTGGACAGAGCCGGGTTTCTTGTGACTGCTTTCCTCAGTGGCTTGTTTGGAGTTTTCTCCATAGTGAGAATTTCTCCGTATATATTAATTGTACGATTGATGGATTATTCACCTTCTTGATTAACCAAGGCAGCCACCTGAGTGGCTGATTTTTTTTTTTTTGATGTCCGAATAGAGCCTGACTATGTTCTGCAACTATTTATATGGTTTTATCCCATTTCTACATATTCATTCTCTATTATGTCCTAGATCTCTGATATTTCTAAAACAGCATATAACATGCAAAGTTATGCTTCTTTTACGTTTGAACAGAACTGTTAGTATATGTTCCAACACAAAGGTACCATAAAGACAAATGGAGTGTATTTCTAGTCATCTTCCCACAGCTCTCTTCGAAGCTTGAGGCATTTGCTAATTGACACACCTATGGAAACTTATTTGTCTAAGGCAGCAAAATCCACAAAAGCCCTGTGTAGTGTACAGCAGAGGCAGGCAAGGTCTCATCTGCTAAACATCAATTATTTGGAACCAGAGAAGCATCTTCAGTCCCAGTCAGTCCAATTTCTGTCAAGTAACCAAGAAGATGAATGTATCATTCTTCGAGGACAGAAGACATATTGGGAATTGGCTAATTTAATTTGAAATATGAAATGTATCTAATTGATTTGCAATACTGTCTCTGATGTACGGCATAGGAAATGCAAGATTCAGAGGTTTGTGGGCCCGTGACACACAATATGGAAATATTATCTAACACTCTTTCTGAGGGAACAAGAAGAAATAGGAGAAATAGGAAGGCGGGTGTTGCATGACTTCGAAACTCCTGGGGGCTGCTTTACCTCATCCACCCTCTGGGGACGGATAGCACAGAAACCTGTAGTGAGGAAGCTTTGTTCTTAGCCATGACATTAATGAGTGTGTGTATTGCCCAACCCTGGTCGAAGACTCTCACACAGTGAAGAACATGACTTAGATTCGAATGTGAATGGGCCAAAGAGGCTGCCCTCTGGCAGGAGATAAAAATGTTCCTTTATCCAGCCTATCTTTATTTGGCTAATGAAGTAATATTACCGAGAGGTGATTTCTTTTATTCTTGTGGTCTAGCTTAGATAATGTTTTTTTCTGTTTCTAGGATGGCAATAAACTTCAGACATGGGACTCCCATTGATATTTTAATAATCCTGATCACTGACACGGTTTAAGATTCACTATTGTCAAAGTTTTGCATGCTGTTTTAAAGATGCACCAGAGATTTAACAATCCTCAGTAAATACCGCCGTTTCATATGAGCATAGATCTGGACAGCCTGAAAGTATTAAGACAATGATTGCTAAGAATAGCAACATCCACAATAAACCTGTTCAACTACTGAAAATTGCTATGTTTATCCAATATGTTTTCTCAAATGTTGCCTCCCGTTCCAAAAACAGACTATTGGAGAGTTCTGTTTTGAAGAAAGGACATCAAAAATAATTTTGGCTAGATGAGGGCCAATGTATATGTCTATTATCTATCTACAAAGTGCTAAGTATGGTATATTTAAATAATGTGGAGTGTGTGGGTAATAAATTTCAAAAGGTAAATTAACACTATAAACGGAATAATAAAAACATTACTATCATCTTTATGTGCATGTGTGTGCTCCATATGTCATGTCTGAATGTATGCATATTTGCATATATGTGCACAAGTGTGAGTGTATTTATCTGTGCATGCAAGTGCATGTCTGGGGTGGATCCTAGGAGTCTTGGATTACTCTCCGCCTTATATATTGAGGCAGGGTCTTTCCCTTGAAGCTATAGGTCACCCTTATGGTTACTCTCAGCCATCTTGTTCTGAGGGCACCCAATCTCCTTCCTCAGAACAGTGGCATGGCAGGTGGGTCTTGACATCCTTTGGGCACTTATGGGCATTCTGGAGATCCAAACACTTGCTGCTTGCATGGCAAGGGCTTTACCCACTGAGCAATCTTCTCTAGGCCTATAAATAAATTATTAAGCAAAGTATGGATTAGTTAAGATGCAATGCTTATTACTTCTATTGAAAACTGAGAAACTAGCAAAAAGTAGCACAACCTGGCAATTGTAAGTACTTTTACATTCACGAATTATAATCATGGCTTTTATGAATATTTATTTTTTATTTAAGTTACAAAATAGCCTAGGAACTGGGAAACTGACCTTTGGAGTAAGGCCAGTTTAGTGAAATTCTTAGTTATTTAATGTGTATAAGTTGAGATAGGATAATACACCAACTACTAATATACTTCATACAATACTGGTTTATAACTGCCTGAGTATACACAAATGACTGTATGTCCACATAGCACACATGAGCAAAAATATTTATCATGTAATGTATATATGATATTCTGATATATTCTTTGATAAAGATGATTACTAGTAATATCAGTGATGATTACATTGTTATGATTCTCAAATCATTCTAATATTTGTGTCTTGTTGTCCAGATATATTCATAGTTTTTATTTGCTACAAACTTTTTCTAATGATCTGTTAGCATCTGATGGATCCCAAAGCATCACTTTGATGCTCTTTAGTTTATGTTGGCTCCCTTCCCTCTGCCAGAATCCCACAGTTGCTTCTCTGCATCTAAGTGGTATCTCAGTTCTGGAGAGCTTAGTATGATAATGAGTTTTAACCTCAGTTTGCATGTACTCAGCAAGCTCCTCTTGTTAATTTCTATAACATTCTCCAGCCATCTTTTATGAGAGCATTATTAATTCATCCTCAAATAGGCAAATTTACCAGTTGGCAAGTATCATTCTACTTATATATTGTGTTTTTAAAAATCAAAATTCACCAGGTAATTTAAAAATCTTTGTCTCAAAAGTTTTTAACATACTTTTATTCTAAATTACTTTTCATCATAAAATATACTGAAGCTAAAAAAATTTTTAAAAATTGTTAATTACCACGATACACTCTTAAATTTCTCTAAGTAGTATGATTTGCTTAAAACAAAAAGTTCAAGCTTTCATATTCATAGGTTTGCCTAACACAGCCGAGTTAAATATGTGCCTCTTTTAGTAAATGCCTCTTTAGTCCTTGCTTCTGTTTTGTTTATTCTGTAAATAAGTTAACTTTAATTCCAAGCTGCTGTAGTATGAAATCTGTGCAAAGCGTGTGCAGATAAATTCTAGAGGCGACTTAAAGACATAAGAAGAACTCTGCACTCTTAGGTGTAAAGACACACGTTTGAATTCTAGGTCTCTGTGTTCTTAAATTTCTCTGAACCCCAATCTTCTGATTTATGATAGGGGATGACAATGAACAGTTTAAATTGGATTAAATCTGGATTAAGTAAGATATTATGGATCTCTCACAGCACCTGATATACATTTAATCTGACATACTCTAAACACGTCATCTAGTTTTGTTGGAAGTCAGATGTTGGTGTTAGCGTTTCTTCTCACTTGAATGGATGAACTGGTCACTGGACAGAGCAGTTATGCATCAATATTCGGCTTTGAGTCCATTTAATTCAATTGAAGTCTATGAATAAGTGCCTACCCAGCACTTTGCTCACCTCCCCATATACTGGTCTGGGCTACTTTCCTGGCAGCATCCTTGTCTGCTGAGTATCCTGGATCTGCTGAGCCAAACATGTTCCTTCACAGCGAATTCTCTCTGGTTTGAAGATCCATGGAAAGGGTAGAACAGGGGCAAGCACTTCATCCCACCTGAGAGTACCTCCCTACAGGGTGCTGGCTGCTGACAGGCATCCCATCCAGAGAAGAACAAGGACGGAGATTTGATACTTTAGATTGTTTTGAACACTGAGAGTTCCATCACAGTGAACCAAATGGCTGAGCTCAGCTGATCTATTCCCATCACTTGTGAAATAAAGGCAACATTTGCCTGGCTTTGTTTCGCCCTTGGTTTCTTGGTTAGCTCACGGCCTGTTTTTTTTTTTTTTTTTAATACACATGACAATATGAAAAGGGGAAGCAGAGGAAAAACTAGAGGGTACTGGGGAATGTCCAGTGCTGGATAGAGGGAGCAAAAAAAATTTTTAAAAGATTGATTCATTGCTGGAGACCTGGATCGACAAGCGTGAGCCACGGTTGAGGCTCCTAGTGGCAGTTGCTGCCAGTTTAACAAAAGAGCAGTGCTTCAGGAGCCAGATTTGGAGAACAGATTTTGTGAAGACTCCAGGATTCTGCTGCCTCCCAGGACTTGGTTCTAATTTTGTATTAGGCTGTCCTCCCTGCTCCCACCTCTCACGCATTCATTCTATTTGGGGGCTTATTGTGGAGGAAGCCAGCTAATGCCACATTCAGAAAGAGAGAGAGAGAGAGAAGTCCAAGTATATTTTCCTTTGTTATTGAAACAGGAAAACAAACTCCAAATGATCTGGGTTTTATAAGTATGTTTACAGCCGTCCCAGCCACTGACAGAGCCCAGCAGTACACTCATCTCTGCTTACCAGGAGAAGACCCTTCATTCTTTCCCCTTCGCTTGTGAAATTAAATATCTGTGCAGCTCAGCTCATTTCCTTCCTCTGGAGGCTTCACTCTGATCAGTCCTCACCTTCTCATGTATATGTGTATGTGTGTGTATACGTATTTATCTCACATATATGTATATCTACATGTGATATATATGCAGCACACACACACACACACACACACACACATACACACACACACACACACCCCTCTTTCCATGAGTAGGCTCCTTCACTGAGATTGTTACGACTGAGAACAGAATCAAAAGTGAGCATGAAAGATGTCATGTGGCAGGTCTGCTCCACTCTGATGTGTTACAGGAGGCAAAAGGTTGATCACACAGGACCGTAGGTTGATTCACCCTATGCACATCTCTGTATGCTCTGTTTCTAAGAATGTGCACTAGATTAGTCTTCTAGGATCTCCCACCTGCCCAAGGGGTTACCTTTGTCTATTCATCCCAGATATGGCAGGAACAACATCCCCAAGTAATTATTTTACCCACGCCTAGCTTGGTGAACCAATGAATTTATCAGAATCACTTGCAGAAATGTGGGGAGCACTCAAAAGCTACATTACTGAAGAAAAGACCCCTCACCTTAGCATGGTTAATGATTTCCCTATAGCTATCTTCAACTGACCTTCCACCATCTATACACTCTAGCCTCTACTTAGACTATGGGGCAGCTGGGGCAGAATTACATACAGCTGGGAGGTGGGGGGGATGGCAAGAGAGATGGTCACAGGAGAGTGGCTAGGATCTCAGGTGAGGATTAGGATTAGGTAACCTTTTCCATCATCTCTTTCCGTTTGGGACTAACAGACCAGGTCTAGTTTGGGGTCTTATGCAAGGCATCTCAGCTGCTAATTGTTATACTCAGCAGACAGGGTTCCCCAACACTGCCTTGAGTTGGATAAAGTAGTCTTAATTCCACGACATGACCTTGTGTTCTCATGGGCAAAGGCAGTGAGATTATATCCCCAGTGTTGGCTACTGCCTGAGATCACATCTGCAGACCATCTTATCAGTCTGTTACCTGGATAAGTCTGCTCTGTGGCGCTCAAGCAATGCGTGGGGCTTTGCTCTACTTTGAGAATTGCATCTAACATCTTCATTTTGAAATTCCCTTCTTTTCAAGAGTCCAGACACCAGTTTTTCTGATTAAGTCACAATCCAGGGATTTAGCCTCAATTTCTCTCTGCGTATATTTCTGAAACTACAAGTATTTTAGCTTGGGACTGGAACTGTGGCTGGGTAGTAGGGTTTGACTGAGACTTTCCATTTTCAGTCTAGTTCAGCTGGTTCTGATGAAGCTGAAGATTCTGAAATCATGTCTCACTCTCCAAATTGATGTCATAGTTGGCAGCCCCTACAGAAGCAGTATGGATGTACAGTTCACATAGCATTCTCAGGAACCTTAGGGTACTTATAGAACAAAACAGAGAAGAAAAGGTTTCTGGAGAGGTGAGATTTCTTTTTTTCCAATAATAGATCATAAGACATACATTAACAGTGTTTCCCCAGCTCATACACTGCTTTGAAAAGTAAATATTAACATACGGCTCATTGGAAAGTCCACTAGGACATTGACCTGTACATTTTGTTTATATGGTATCTGAAAACAGCTGGGCTAGAGTTGTATTGAAGAGAAAGCTCTGAGTAAAGTAATACTACAGTCACAACAGTAATTGTTCTGTAAGAGCTTGATAATAGCTCATTTTATTCAGGTGGGGAACTGAGCCTTAGGACTCATGGGAATGTGAAGAGAGAATGAATAATCTATAGACAGGCCTGTAAACCAGTTGCTGATTAAGGAAGAAAATAGATAAACAAATGACACTGTTTCAAGCAAGCCTGCGAATTCTTTAGGGTAGCCTCTAAAGATGAAGATGCTGGTCTGGTCTCAATTTTTAACCTTATTCTAGAATCAGTTATAGAATCTTAAGCTTCTGAGTGCAAAATCTCAGGCTTCCCAAATAAAAATTTCCAGAGGTGGGTTTTAGAAGTTCACTAAAATAACCACACAGAAAAATGAACAACATAGCAGTTGACAGTTGGATAGTAACTTTGGGCACCTTCTAGGATTTTACCTCTAATTTTAGTCTTGGAAATCTTTGCCAGGGGTAGTAAGTCTCCTGGAGGTAAACTCATTAGCACACTTATCCCAAATGACTGATTATGGATCCGAGTGACAAGTAATCGTAAGAACTACATTGAACATCTGGGCCTCATTAGTTAGAAGTTTTGCTTTCTTCAAATGCCCATGCAAGTCAGTTTTTCATCACTGAAACAAAATACCAGAACAAATTAACCCATAAAGAGGTTTATTTTTGGGCCAATGGCAAGGCAGCACATAATGGAGCACAGTAATTCAGTTGCTCTCTCACTCTTGAGAAGTGAAAGGGAAAGAAAGACCATAGCACTCTTTGGGAGCAGGCCTCACTCACCTGAGGATATCGCAGCTGCCCCACCTCCCAAAGGGTTTGCTGCCTTCTAATAACACCAAGCTGGAAACACAGCCTTTGCTACAGGGTCCTTTGGGGAGACATGGGACTAAAACCATAAAGGAACTAAATATGGCCAGGAAAGCTGTGACTTGGGAAGGAGAGGACATGATTCTGAGAGTTAGGTCCATTAAACATTGGGACTACAACACACTTATGGTTTTCTACTTAAAAATCACAATCTAGTATTTCTTCTGTTTCTATTTTGTGGAATAGTTTGAAGAATATTGGTATTAGGTCTTCTATGAAGGTCTGATAGAATTCTGCACTAAACCCATCTGGTCCTGGGTTTTTCTTGGTTGGGAGACTTTCAATAACTTCTTCTATTTCTTTCAGGGTTATGAGACTGTTTAGATGGTTTATCTGATCCTGATTTAACTTTGGTACCTGGTATCTGTCCAGAAAATTGTCCCTTTCATTCAGGTTTTCCAGTTTTGTTGAGTACAGGTTTTTGTAGTGGGAGCTAATGATTTTTTGAATTTCCTCAGTTTCTGTTGCTATGTCTCCCTTTTCATTTCTGATTTTGTTAATTTAGATACTCTTTCTGTGCCCTCTTGCTAGTCTGGCTAAGGGTTTATCTATCTTGGTGATTTTCCCAAAGAACCAGCTCCTGGTTTTGTTGATTCTTTGTATAGTTCTTTTGTTTCTACTTGGTTGATTTCAGATCTGAGTTTGATTATTTCTTGCCATCTACTCCTCTTGGGTGCATTTGCCTCTTTTTGGTCTAGAGTTTTCAGGTGTGCTGTCAAGCTGCTAGTGTATGCTCTCTCTAGTTTCTTTTTGGAGGCACTGAGAGCTATGAGATTTCTTCTTAGCACTGCTTTCATTGGGTATGTTGTGCCTTTCTTTTCATTAAATTCTAAAAAGTCTTTAATTTCTTTCTTTATTTCTTCCTTGACCAAAGTTGTTATAGAGTAGAGTATTGTTCAGCTTCCATGTATATGAGGGCTTTCTGTCATTTTTGTTGTTGTTAAAGACCAGCCTTAGTCTGTGGTGAAAACACTTTAGAAATCAGTCTGGATGTTCTTAAGAAAATTGGATATAGTACTACCTGAGGACCTCGCAATACCACTTCTGAGCATATACCCAAAAGATGCTCCAACATATAACAAGGACACATGCTCCACTATGTTCATAGCAGCCTTATTTATAATAGTCAGAAGCTGGAAAGAACCCAGATGTCCTTCAATAGAGGAATGGATACAGAAAATGTGGTACATTTACACAATGGAGTACTACTCAGCTATTAAAAACAATAACTTCATGAAATTCTCAGGCAAATGGATGGAACTAGAAAATATCATCTTGAGTGAGGTAAGCCAGTCACAAAAGAACAAACCTGCACTCACTGATAAGTGGATGTTAGCCCAAAAGTTCAATTACTCAAGATACAATTCACAGACCATATGAAGCTAAAGAAGGAAGACCAAAGTGCAGATGCTTCAGTCTTTCTTAGAAGGGGGAACAAAAATACTCATAGGAGGAAACATAGAGACAATTGTGGAGCAGAGATTGAAGGAAAGGCCATCCAGAGACTGCCCCACCTGAGAATCCATCCCATCTACAGCCACCAAATCCAGACACTATTGTGGATGCCATGAAGTGCATGTTGACAGGAGCTGTCTCCTGAGAGGCTCTGCCAGAGCACGACAAATACAGAGGCAGATGCTTACAGCCAACCATTGAACTAAGCATGGTTTCCCAAATGGAGGAGTTAGAGAAAGGACTGAAGGAGCCAAAGGGGCTTGCAACCCCATAAGAACAACAATATCAACCAACCAGACCCCCCAGAGTTCCCAGGGACTAAACCACCATCCCAAGAGTACTTAGGGATGGACCTATGGCTCCAGCCACATATGTAGCAGATGATGGTCCTTGGTCCTATGAAGGCTGATGCCCTAGTGTAGGGGAATATCAGGGTGGGGAGGTGGGAAGGAGTTTGGGGGGCACCTTCATAGAAGCAGCAGGAGATAACGGGTTTCTGGAGGGGAAACCAGGAAATGGGATATCATTTGAAATGTAAATAGAAATCCAATAAAAGGAAAAAATTAAAAAAAGTAATTAAACTCTATAAAATCACAAAAAAATAACACAATCTAAACGTACAGAGTTTTTTTTTTTTTTAACTTGAGTATTTCTTATATACATTTCTTTTTTTTTTTTTGTTTTTTTTTTTTTTTTCTTTCTTTTTTTTTTTTTATTTATTTACTTGAGTATTTCTTATATACATTTCGGGTGTTATTCCCTTTCCCGGTTTCCGGGCAAACATCCCCCTCCCCCCTCCCCTTCCTTATGGGTGTTCCCCTCCCAACCCTCCCCCCATTGCCGCCCTCCCCCCATAGACTAGTTCACTGGGGGTTCAGTCTTAGCAGGACCCAGGGCTTCCCCTTCCACTGGTGCTCTTACTAGGATATTCATTGCTACCTATGGGGTCAGAGTCCAGGGTCAGTCCATGTATAGTCTTTAGGTAGTGGCTTAGTCCCTGGAAGCTCTGGTTGCTTGGCATTGTTGTACTTTTGGGGTCTCGAGCCCCTACAAGCTCTTCCAGTTCTTTCTCTGATTCCTTCAATAGGGGACCTATTCTCAGTTCAGTGGTTTGCTGCTGGCATTCGCCTCTATATTTGCTGTATTCTGGCTGTGTCTCTCAGGAGCGATCTACATCCGGCTCCTGTCGGTCTGCACTTCTTTGCTTCATCCATCTTGTCTAATTGGGTGGCTGTATATGTATGGGCCACATGTGGGGCAGGCTCTGAATGGGTGTTCCTTCAGTCTCTGTTTTAATCTTTGCCTCTCCCTTCCCTGCCAAGGGTATTCTTTTTCCTCATTTAAAGAAGGAGTGAAGCATTCACATTTTGATCATCTGTCTTGAGTTTCGTTTGTTCTAGGGATCTAGGGTAATTCAAGCATTTGGGCTAATAGCCACTTATCAATGAGTGCATACCATGTATGTCTTTCTGTGATTGGGTTAGCTCACTCAGGATGATATTTTCCAGTTCCAACCATTTGCCTACGAATTTCATAAACTCGTTGTTTTTGATAGCTGAGTAATATTCCATTGTGTAGATGTACCACATTTTCTGTATCCATTCCTCTGTTGAAGGGCATCTGGGTTCTTTCCATTTTCTGGCTATTATAAATAAGGCTGCGATGAACATAGTGGAGCACGTGTCTCTTTTATATGTTGAGGCATCTTTTGGGTATATGCCCAAGAGAGGTATAGCTGGATCCTCAGGCAGTTCAATGTCCAATTTTCTGAGGAACCTCCAGACTGATTTCCAGAATGGTTTTACCAGTCTGCAATCCCACCAACAATGGAGGAGTGTTCCTCTTTCTCCACATCCTCGCCAGCATCTGCTGTCACCTGAGTTTTTGATCTTAGCCAATCGCACTGGTGTGAGGTGAAATCTCAGGGTTGTTTTGATTTGCATTTCCCTTATGACTAAAGATGTTGAACATTTCTTTAGGTGTTTCTCAGCCATTCGGCATTCCTCAGCTGTGAATTCTTTGTTTAGCTCTGAACCCCATTTTTTAATAGGGTTATTTGTTTCCCTGCGGTCTAACCTCTTGAGTTCTTTGTATATTTTGGAAATAAGGCCTCTATCTGTTGTAGGATTGGTAAAGATCTTTTCCCAATCTGTTGGTTGCCGTTTTGTCCTAACCACAGTGTCCTTTGCCTTACAGAAGCTTTGCAGTTTTATGAGATCCCATTTGTCGATTCTTGATCTTAGAGCATAAGCCATTGGTGTTTTGTTCAGGAAATTTTTTCCAGTGCCCATGTGTTCCAGATGCTTCCCTAGTTTTTCTTCTATTAGTTTGAGTGTGTCTGGTTTGATGTGGAGGTCCTTGATCCACTTGGACTTAAGCTTTGTACAGGGTGATAAGGATGGATCGATCTGCATTCTTCTACATGTTGCCCTCCAGTTGAACCAGCACCATTTGCTGAAAATGCTATCTTTTTTCCATTGGATGGTTTTGGCTCCTTTGTCAAAAATCAAGTGACCATAGGTGTGTGGGTTCATTTCTGGGTCTTCAATTCTATTCCATTGGTCTATCTGTCTGTCTCTGTACCAATACCATGCAGTTTTTATCACTATTGCTCTGTAATACTGCTTGAGTTCAGGGATAGTGATTCCCCCTGAAGTCCTTTTATTGTTGAGGATAGCTTTAGCTATCCTGGGTTTTTTGTTATTCCAGATGAATTTGCAAATTGTTCTGTCTAACTCTTTGAAGAATTGGATTGGTATTTTGATGGGGATTGCATTGAATCTGTAGATTGCTTTTGGTAAAATGGCCATTTTTACCATATTAATCCTGCCAATCCATGAGCATGGGAGATCTTTCCATCTTCTGAGGTCTTCTTCAATTTCTTTCCTCAGTGTCTTGAAATTCTTATTGTACAGATCTTTTACTTGCTTGGTTAAAGTCACACCGAGGTACTTTATATTATTTGGGTCTATTATGAAGGGTGTCGTTTCCCTAATTTCTTTCTCGGCTTGTTTCTCTTTTGTATAGAGGAAGGCAACTGATTTATTTGAGTTAATTTTATACCCAGCCACTTTGCTGAAGTTGTTTATCAGCTTTAGTAGTTCTCTGGTGGAACTTTTGGGATCACTTAAATATACTATCATGTCATCTGCAAATAGTGATATTTTGACCTCTTCTTTTCCGATCTGTATCCCCTTGATCTCCTTTTGTTGTCTGATTGCTCTGGCTAGAACTTCAAGAACTATATTGAATAAGTAGGGAGAGAGTGGGCAGCCTTGTCTAGTCCCTGATTTTAGTGGGATTGCTTCAAGTTTCTCTCCATTTAGTTTAATGTTAGCAACTGGTTTGCTGTATATGGCTTTTACTATGTTCAGGTATGGGCCTTGAATTCCTATTCTTTCCAGGACTTTTATCATGAAGGGGTGTTGAATTTTGTCAAATGCTTTCTCAGCATCTAATGAAATGATCATGTGGTTCTGTTCTTTCAGTTTGTTTATATAATGGATCACGTTGATGGTTTTCCGTATATTAAACCATCCCTGCATGCCTGGGATGAAGCCTACTTGATCATGGTGGATGATTGTTTTGATGTGCTCTTGAATTCGGTTTGCCAGAATTTTATTGAGTATTTTTGCGTCGATATTCATA
Source organism: Rattus norvegicus (assembly GCF_021556685.1). Classification (NCBI taxonomy): domain Eukaryota; kingdom Metazoa; phylum Chordata; class Mammalia; order Rodentia; family Muridae; genus Rattus; species Rattus norvegicus. Next base: position 196,747,212 of record NC_141535.1, on the reverse strand, counting down.
AGGGAAATTGGTCTGAAGTTCTCTTTCTTTGTTGTGTCTTTGTGTGGTTTAGGTATAAGAGTAATTGTGGCTTCATAGAAGGAATTCGGTAGGGCTCCATCTGTTTCAATTTTGTGGAATAGTTTGGATAATATTGGTATGAGGTCTTCTATGAAGGTTTGATAGAATTCTGCACTAAACCCGTCTGGACCTGGGCTCTTTTTGGTTGGGAGACCTTTAATGACTGCTTCTATTTCCTTAGGAGTTATGGGGTTGTTTAACTGGTTTATCTGTTCCTGATTTAACTTCGATACCTGGTATCTGTCTAGGAAATTGTCCATTTCCTGAAGATTTTCAAATTTTGTTGAATATAGGTTTTTATAGTAAGATCTGATGATTTTTTGAATTTCCTCCGAATCTGTAGTTATGTCTCCCTTTTCATTTCTGATTTTGTTAATTTGGACACACTCTCTGTGTCCTCTCGTTAGTCTGGCTAAGGGTTTATCTATCTTGTTGATTTTCTCAAAGAACCAACTTTTGGTTCTGTTGATTCTTTCTATGGTCCTTTTTGTTTCTACTTGGTTGATTTCAGCTCTGAGTTTGATTATTTCCTGCCTTCTACTCCTCCTGGGTGTATTTGCTTCTTTTTGTTCTAGAGCTTTTAGGTGTGCTGTCAAGCTGCTGACATATGCTCTTTCCTGTTTCTTTCTGCAGGCACTCAGCGCTATGAGTTTTCCTCTTAGCACAGCTTTCATTGTGTCCCATAAGTTTGAGTATGTTGTATCTTCATTTTCATTAAATTCTAAAAAGTTTTTAATTTCTTTCTTTATTTCTTCCTTGACCAGGTTATCATTGAGTAGAGCATTGTTCAATTTCCACGTATATGTGGGCATTCTTCCCTTATTGTTATTGAAGACCAGTTTTAGGCCGTGGTGGTCCGATAGCACGCATGGGATTATTTCTATCTTTCTGTACCTGTTGAGGCCCGTTTTTTGACCAATTATATGGTCAATTTTGGAGAAAGTACCATGAGGAGCTGAGAAGAAGGTATATCCTTTTGCTTTAGGATAGAATGTTCTATAAATATCCGTTAAGTCCATTTGGCTCATGACTTCTCTTAGTCTGTCTACATCACTGTTTAATTTCTGTTTCCATGATCTGTCCATTGATGAGAGTGGGGTGTTGAAATCTCCCACTATTATTGTGTGAGGTGCAATGTGTGTTTTGAGCTTTAGTAAGGTTTCTTTTACATATGTAGGTGCCCTTGTATTTGGGGCATAGATATTTAGGATTGAGAGTTCATCTTGGTTGATTTTTCCTTTGATGAATATGAAGTGTCCTTCCTTATCTTTTTTGATGACTTTTAGTTGGAAATTGATTTTATTTGATATTAGAATGGCTACTCCAGCTTGCTTCTTCTGACCATTTGCTTGGAAAGTTGTTTTCCAGCCTTTCACTCTGAGATAGTGTCTGTCTTTGTCTCTGAGGTGTGTTTCCTGTAGGCAGCAGAATGCAGGGTCCTCGTTGCGTATCCAGTTTGTTAATCTATGTCTTTTTATTGGGGAGTTGAGGCCATTGATATTGAGAGATATTAAGGAATAGTGATTATTGCTTCCCGTTATATTCATATTTGATGTGAGGTTATGTTTGTGTGCTTTCATTCTCTTTGTTTTGTTGCCAAGACGATTAGTTTCTTGCTTCTTCTAGGGTATAGCTTGCCTCCTTATGTTGGGCTTTACCATTTATTATCCTTTGTAGTGCTGGATTTGTAGAAAGATATTGTGTAAATTTGGTTTTGTCATGGAATATCTTGGTTTCTCCATCGATGTTAATTGAGAGTTTTGCTGGATACAGTAATCTGGGCTGGCATTTGTGTTCTCTTAGGGTCTGTATAACATCAGTCCAGGATCTTCTGGCCTTCATAGTTTCTGGCGAGAAGTCTGGTGTGATTCTGATAGGTCTCCCTTTATATGTTACTTGACCTTTTTCCCTTACTGCTTTTAATATTCTTTCTTTATTTTGTGCGTTTGGTGTTTTGACAATTATGTGACGGGAGGTGTTTCTTTTCTGGTCCAATCTATTTGGAGTTCTGTAGGCTTCCTGTATGTCTATGGGTATCTCTTTTTTTAGGTTAGGGAAGTTTTCTTCTATGATTTTGTTGAAGATATTTACTGGTCCTTTGAGCTGGGAGTCTTCACTCTCTTCTATACCTATTATCCTTAGGTTTGATCTTCTCATTGAGTCCTGGATTTCCTGTATGTTTTGGACCAGTAGCTTTTTCCGCTTTACATTATCTTTGACAGTTGAGTCAATGATTTCTATGGAATCTTCTGCTCCTGAGATTCTCTCTTCCATCTCTTGTATTCTGTTGGTGAAGCTTGTATCTACAGCTCCTTGTCTCTTCTTTTGGTTTTCTATATCCAGGGTTGTTTCCATGTGTTCTTTCTTGATTGCTTCTATTTCCATTTTTAATTCCTTCAACTGTTTGATTGTGTTTTCCTGGAATTCTTTCAGGGATTTTTGCGATTCCTCTCTGTAGGCTTTTACTTGTTTATTAATGTTTTCCTGTGCTTCCCTAAGTGTGTTCAGGTCTTTCCTGAAGTCCTCCAGCATCATGATCAAATATGATTTTGAAACTAGATCTTGCTTTTCTGGTGTGTTTGGATATTCCATGTTTGTTTTGGTGGGAGAATTGGGCTCCGATGATGGCATGTAGTCTTGGTTTCTGTTGCTTGGGTTCCTGCGCTTGCCTCTCGCCATCAGATTATCTCTAGTGTTACTTTGTTCTGCTATTTCTGACAGTGGCTAGACTGTCCTATAAGCCTGTGTGTCAGGAGTGCTGTAGACCTGTTTTCCTCTCTTTCAGTCAGTTATGGGGACAGAGTGTTCTGCTTTCGGGCGTGTAGTTTTTCCTCTCTACAGGTCTTCAGCTGTTCCTGTGGGCCTGTGTCTTGAGTTCACCAGGCAGCTTTCTTGCAGCAGAAAATTTGGTCTTACCTGTGGTCCCGAGGCTCAGGTTTGCTCGTGGGGTGCTGTCCAGGGGCTCTCTGCAGCGGCAGCAACCAGGAAGACCTGTGCCGCCCCTTCCGGGAGCTTCAGTGCACCAGGGTTCCAGATGGTCTTTGGCTTTTTCCTCTGGCGTCCGAGATGTGTGTGCAGGGAGCAGTCTCTTCTGGTTTCCCAGGCCTGTCTGCCTCTCTGAAGGTTTAGCTCTCCCTCCCACGGGATTTGGGTGCAGAGAACTGTTTATCCGGTCTGTTTCCTTCAGGGTCCGGCGGTGTCTCTGGCTGGGGTCCTGCCGCTCCTGGGCCCTCCTCCACGGGAGCCCAGAGGCCTTATACAGTTTCCTCTTGGGCCAGGGATGTGGGCAGGGGTGAGCAGTGTTGGTGGTCTCTTCCGCTCTGCAGCCTCAGGAGTGCCCACCTGACCAGGCGGTTGGGTCTCTCTCTCACCGGCTTATATACATTTCGAGTGTTATTCCCTTTCCCGGTATCCGGGCAAACATCCCCCTCCCCCCTCCCCTTCCTTATGGGTGTTCCCCTCCCAACCCTCCCCCCATTGCCGCCCTCCCCCCACCAGTCTAGTTCACTGGGGGTTTAGTCTTAGCAGGACCCAGGGCTTCCCCTTCCACTGGTGCTCTTACTAGGATATTCATTGCTACCTATGAGGTCAGAGTCCAGGGTCAGTCCATGTATAGTCTTTAGGTAGTGGCTTAGTCCCTGGAAGCTCTGGTTGCTTGGCATTGTTGTACATATGGGGTCTCGAGCCCCTTCAAGCTCTTCCAGTTCTTTCTCTGATTCCTTCAACGGGGGTTCTATTCTCAGTTCAGTGGTTTGCTGATGGCATTCGCCTCTGTATTTGCTGTATTCTGGCTGTGTCTCTCAGGAGCGATCTACATCCGGCTCCTGTCGGTCTGCACTTCTTTGCTTCATCCATCTTGTCTAATTGGGTGGCTGTATATGTATGGGCCACATGTGGGGCAGGCTCTGAATGGGTGTTCCTTCTGTCTCTGTTTTAATCTTTGCCTCTCTCTTCCCTGCCAAGGGTATTCTTGTTCCCCTTTTAAAGAAGGAGTGAAGCATTCACATTTTGATCATCCGTCTTGAGTTTCATTAGTTCTAGGCATCTAGGGTAATTCAAGCATTTGGGCTAATAGCCACTTATCAATGAGTGCATACCATGTATGTCTTTCTGTGATTGGGTTAGCTCACTCAGGATGATGTTTTCCAGTTCCAAACATTTGCCTACGAATTTCATAAAGTCGTTGTTTTTGATAGCTGAGTAATATTCCATTGTGTAGATGTACCACATTTTCTGTATCCATTCCTCTGTTGAAGGGCATCTGGGTTCTTTCCAGCTTCTGGCTATTATAAATAAGGCTGCAATGAACATAGTGGAGCACGTGTCTTTTTAATATATTGGGGCATCTTTTGGGTATATGCCCAAGAGAGGTATAGCTGGATCCTCAGGCAGTTCAATGTCCAATTTTCTGAGGATCCTCCAGACTGATTTCCAGAATGGTTGTACCAGTTTGCAATCCCACCAACAATGGAGGAGTGTTCCTCTTTCTCCACATCCTCGCCAGCATCTGTTGTCCCCTGAGTTTTTGATCTTAGCCATTCTCACTGGTGTGAAGTGAAATCCCAGGGTTGTTTTGATTTGCATTTCCCTTATGACTAAAGATGTTGAACATTTCTTTAGGTGTTTCTCAGCCATTCGGCATTCCTCAGCTGTGAATTCTTTGTTTAGCTCTGAACCCCATTTTTTAATAGGGTTATTTGTTTCCCTGCGGTCTAACTTCTTGAGTTCTTTGTATATTTTGGATATAAGGCCTCTATCTGTTGTAGGATTGGTAAAGATCTTTTCCCAATCTGTTGGTTGCCGTTTTGTCCTAACCACAGTGTCCTTTGCCTTACAGAAGCTTTGCAGTTTTATGAGATCCCATTTGTCGATTCTTGATCTTAGAGCGTAAGCCATTGGTGTTTTGTTTAGGAAATTTTTTCCAGTGCCCATGTGTTCCAGATGCTTCCCTAGTTTTCCTTCTATTAGTTTGAGTGTATCTGGTTTGATGTGGAGGTCCTTGATCCACTTGGACTTAAGCTTTGTACAGGGTGATAAGCATGAATCGATCTGCATTCTTCTACATGTTGACCTCCAGTTGAACCAGCACCATTTGCTGAAAGTGCTATCTTTTTTCCATTTGATGGTTTTGGCTCCTTTGTCAAAAATCAAGTGCCCATAGGTGTGTGGGTTCATTTCTGGGTCTTCAATTGTATTCCATTGGTCTATCTGTCTGTCTCTGTACCAATACCATGCAGTTTTTATCACTATTGCTCTGTAATACTGCTTGAGTTCAGGGATAGTGATTCCCCCTGAAGTCCTTTTATTGTTGAGGATAGCTTTAGCTATCCTGGGTTTTTTGTTATTCCAGATGAATTTGCAAATTGTTCTGTCTAACTCTTTGAAGAATTGGATTGGTATTTTGATGGGGATTGCATTGAATCTGTAGATTGCTTTTGGTAAAATGGCCATTTTTACTATATTAATCCTGCCAATCCATGAGCATGGGAGATCTTTCCATCTTCTGAGGTCTTCTTCAATTTCCTTCTTCAGTGTCTTGAAGTTCTTATTGTACAGATCTTTTACTTGCTTTGTTAAAGTCACACCGAGGTACTTTATATTATTTGGGTCTATTATGAAGGGTGTCGTTTCCCTAATTTCTTTCTCGGCTTGTTTCTCTTTTGTATAGAGGAAGGCAACTGATTTATTTGAGTTAATTTTATACCCAGCCACTTTGCTGAAGTTGTTTATCAGCTTTAGTAGTTTTCTGGTGGAACTTTTGGGATCACTTAAATATACTATCATATCATCTGCAAATAGTGATATTTTGACTTCTTCTTTTCCGATCTGTATCCCCTTGACCTCCTTTTGTTGTCTGATTGCTCTGGCTAGAACTTCAAGAACTATATTGAATAAGTAGGGAGAGAGTGGGCAGCCTTGTCTAGTCCCTGATTTTAGTGGGATTGCTTCAAATTTTTCTCCATTAGTTTAATGTTAGCAACTGGTTTGCTGTATATGGCTTTTACTATGTTCAGGTATGGGCCTTGAATTCCTATTCTTTCCAGGACTTTTATCATGAAGGGGTGTTGAATTTTGTCAAATGCTTTCTCAGCGTCTAATGAAATGATCATGTGGTTTTGTTCTTTCAGTTTGTTTATATAATGGATCACGTTGATGGCTTTCCGTATATTAAACCATCCCTGCATGCCTGGGATGAAGCCTACTTGGTCATGGTGGATGATTGTTTTGATGTGCTCTTGGATTCGGTTTGCCAGAATTTTGTTGAGTATTTTTGCGTCGATATTCATAAGGGAAATTGGTCTGAAGTTCTCTTTCTTTGTTGTGTCTTTGTGTGGTTTAGGTATAAGAGTAATTGTGGCTTCGTAGAAGGTATTCGGTAGTGATCCATCTGTTTCAATTTTGTGGAATAGTTTGGATAATATTGGTATGAGGTCTTCTATGAAGGTTTGATAGAATTCTGCACTAAACCCGTCTGGACCTGGGCTCTTTTTGGTTGGGAGACCTTTAATGACTGCTTCTATTTCCTTAGGAGTTATGGGGTTGTTTAACTGGTTTATCTGTTCCTGATTTAACTTCGGTACCTGGTATCTGTCTAGGAAATTGTCCATTTCCTGCAGATTTTCAAGTTTTGTTGAATATAGGTTTTTATAGTAAGATCTGATGATTTTTTGAATTTCCTCTGAATCTGTAGTTATGTCTCCCTTTTCATTTCTGATTTTGTTAATTTGGACGCACTCTCTGTGTCCTCTCGTTAGTCTGGCTAAGGGTTTATCTATCTTGTTGATTTTGTCAAAGAACCAACTTTTGGTTCTGTTGATTCTTTCTATGGTCCTTTTTGTTTCTACTTGGTTGATTTCAGCTCTGAGTTTGATTATTTCCTGCCTTCTACTCCTCCTGGGTGTATTTGCTTCTTTTTGTTCTAGAGCTTTTAGGTGTGCTGTCAAGCTGCTGACATATGCTCTTTCCTGTTTCTTTCTGCAGGCACTCAGCGCTATGGGTTTTCCTCTTAGCACAGCTTTCATTGTGTCCCATAACTTTGGGTATGTTGTACCTTCATTTTCATTAAATTCTCAAAAGTTTTTAATTTCTTTCTTTATTTCTTCCTTGACCAGGTTATCATTGAGTAGAGCATTGTTCAATTTCCACGTATATGTGGGCATTCTTCCCTTATTGTTATTGAAGACCAGTTTTAGGCCGTGGTGGTCTGATAGCACACATGGGATTATTTCTATCTTTCTGTACCTGTTGAGGCCCGTTTTTTGACCAATTATATGGTCAATTTTGGAGAAAGTACCATGAGGAGCTGAGAAGAAGGTATATCCTTTTGCTTTAGGGTAGAATGTTCTATAAATATCCGTTAAGTCCATTTGGCTCATGACTTCTCTTAGTCTGTCTACATCTCTGTTTAATTTCTGTTTCCATGATCTGTCCATTGATGAGAGTGGGGTGTTGAAATTTCCCACTATTATTGTGTGAGGTGCAATGTGTGTTTTGAGCTTTAGCAAGGTTTCTTTTACATATGTAGGTGCCCTTTTATTTGGGGCATAGATATTTAGGATTGAGAGTTCATCTTGGTGGATTTTTCCTTTGATGAATATGAAGTGTCCTTCCTTATCTTTTTTGATGACTTTTAGTTGAAAATTGATTTTATTTGATATTAGAATGGCTACTCCAGCTTGCTTCTCCTGACCATTTGCTTGGAAAATTGTGTTCCAGCCTTTCACTCTGAGGTAATGTGTGTCTTTGTCTCTGAGGTGTGTTTCCTGTAGGCAGCAGAATGCAGGGTCCCCGTTGCGTATCCAGTTTGTTAATCTCTGTCTTTTTATTGGGGAGTTGAGGCCATTGATGTTGAGAGATATTAAGGAATAGTGATTATTGCTTCCCGTTATATTCATATTTGGATGTGAGGTTATGTTTGTGTGCTTTCATTCTCTTTGTTTTGTGCCAAGACGATTAGTTTCTTGCTTCTTCTAGGGTATAGCTTGCCTCCTTATGTTGGGCTTTACCATTATTATCCTTTGTAGTGCTGGATTTGTAGAAAGATATTGTGTAAATTTGGTTTTGTCATGGAATATCTTGGTTTCTCCATCTATGATAATTGAGAGTTTTGCAGGATACAGTAACCTGGGCTGGCATTTGTGTTCTCTTAGGGTCTGTATGACATCAATCCAGGATCTTCTTGGCTTCATAGTTTCTGGCGAGAAGTCTGGTGTGATTCTGATAGGTCTGCCTTTATATGTTACTTGACCTTTTTCCCTTACTGCTTTTAATATTCTTTCTTTATTTCGTGCGTTTGGTTTTTTGACTATTATGTGACGGGAGGTGTTTCTTTTCTGGTCCAATCTATTTGGAGTTCTGTAGGCTTCTTGTATGCCTATGGGTATCTCTTTTTTTAGGTTAGGGAAGTTTTCTTCTATGATTTTGTTGAAGATATTTACTGGTCCTTTGAGCTGGGAGTCTTCACTCTCTTCTATACCTATTATCCTTAGGTTTGATCTTCTCATTGAGTCCTGGATTTCCTGTATGTTTTGGACCAGTAGCTTTTTCTGCTTTACATTATCTTTGACAGTTGAGTCAATGATTTCTATGGAATCTTCTGCTCCTGAGATTCTCTCTTCCATCTCTTGTATTCTGTTGGTGAAGCTTGTATCTACAGCTCCTTGTCTCTTCTTTTGGTTTTCTATATCCAGGGTTGTTTCCATGTGTTCTTTCTTGATTGCTTCTATTTCCATTTTTAATTCCTTCAACTGTTTGATTGTGTTTTCCTGGAATTCTTTAGGGATTTTTGCGATTCTTTCAGGGATTTTTGCGATTCCTCTCTGTAGGCTTCTACTTGTTTATTAATGTTTTCCTGTGTTTCCCTAAGGGAGTTCTTCACGTCTTTCTTGAAGTCCTCCAGCATCATGATGAAATATGATTTTGAAACTAGATCTTGCTTTTCTGGTGTGTTTGGATATCCCGTGTTTGTTTTGGTGGGAGAATTGGGCTCCGATGATGCCATGTAGTCTTGGTTTCTGTTGCTTGGGTTCCTGCGCTTGCCTCTCGCCATCAGATTATCTCTAGTGTTACTTTGTTCTGCTATTTCTGACAGTGGCTAGACTGTCCTATAAGCCTGTGTGTCAGGAGTGCTGTAGACCTGTTTTCCTCTCTTTCAGTCAGTTATGGGGACAGAGTGTTCTGCTTTCGGGCGTGTAGTTTTTCCTCTCTACAGGTCTTCAGCTGTTCCTGTGGGCCTGTGTCTTGAGTTCACCAGGCAGCTTTCTTGCAGCAGAAAAGTTGGTCTTACCTGTGGTCCCGAGGCTCAAGTTTGCTCGTGGGGTGCTGCCCACGGGCTCTCTGCTGCGGCAGCAAGCAGGAAGATATGCGCCGCCCCTTCCGGGAGCTTCAGTGCACCAGGGTTCCAGATGGTCTTTGGTGTTTTCCTCTGGCGTGCGAGATGTGTGTGCAGAGAGCAGTCTCTTCTGGTTTCCCAGGCTTGTCTGCCTCTCTGAAGGTTTAGCTCTCCCTCCCACGGGATTTGGGTGCAGAGAACTGTTTATCCGGTCTGTTTCCTTCAGGTTCTGGTGGTGTCTCAAGCAGGGGTCCTGCCGCTCCTGGGCCCTCCCCCACGGGAGCCCAGAGGCCTTATACAGTTTCCTCTTGGGCCAGGGATGTGGGCAGGGGTGGGCAGTGTTGGTGGTCTCTTCCGCTCTGCAGCCTCAGGAGTGCCCACCTGACCAGGCGGTGAGGTCTCTTTCCCACGGGGTCTGGGAGCAGAGAGCTGCTGCGGGCCGGGATCCGAGGGTGTGGGACTTCCGGTAAGCACAGGACGTGCCGGGTTCTAGAGGAATTCTGCCTCTGTGTGTCCCGATTTCACCAGCCAGCTTTCTTGCAGCAGACAAGTTGGTCTTACCTGTGGTCCCGAGGCTCAAGTTTGCTCGCGGGGTGCTGCCCACTGGCTCTCTGCGGCGGCAGCAACCAGGAAGCAGTATGACAGTACTTCGGCCTATCTGACGTTTTTCTTCTCTTCACCAAGCCATCAGAAGTTTTCTGTAGCGCAGCAGGGCTCCCCAGCTCCTACTCCCTGAATCATCCTCCTCCCCTCCTTTTTCTCTCTCTTTCTGTCTCTCTTTTCTTTCTCTCTCTTTCGCTCACTCTCTCTCTCCCGGTCAGTCTGCCGGCCTCTTGTGGAACACGCCGGGCCTGGCCCGACCAGCAAGAGAATGGTGCGGGAGGTTTCGGCGGTGACCAGCCCGTACAGAGTTTTAAGAATCACAGAGAAATAGATACCCATACACGGCTGGCTAGTGGGAAATTAGTACAGTCTTTTAGGAGGGTCTTTGGCCCAAAGTAGTTATTAGAATATATACAAAACTAGTAGCAAGTTTGATATCCCAAAATAGAAATATATCGGTTTGTTATTTCATATGGACACAACAAAGTAATGCATAATCATGGTTTAGGATAAAATTTAATACACACAAAACACTTAAAAGCACAGTTATATTAAAAACGGTACTTCCTTATGTGTGAAAGAACTTACATCAAATATCAACAAGAATAATTTTTCCTGGATGGTTGGAGCATAAGTGATTTAAATTTCCTCTTTTTACTTGTCTATGTGTTTGAAATCATAATTTATATTTTAATTTCATCATGAGGAGAAAAGAGAACATAAAACTTTTTTTTAAAGCATCTGTACTAGTGCCTCAGTGTTCGAAGTGCACTAGTTGCTCTTTTTTTTTTTTTTTTTTTTTTTTGGTTCTTTTTTTCGGAGCTGGGGACCGAACCCAGGGCCTTGTGCTTCCTAGGCAAGCGCTCTACCACTGAGCTAAATCCCCAGCCCCGAGAACATAAAACTTTAAGTCAACAATGATTTGTTATATATGGGTCACCATAGTTATATTTTAGGTCATTTTCATATATAGTTTTTTTGTTGTATTATTTCTAGTAATAATGACCACCATTCATTAGCACATTATGTGGACTAATTGACTCATAGAGATACTGTTTATTTCTTAGCTAGGACATCTTTACTTTTTCTTAGGTATGCTGTTTCTTTTTGCCCCCTTTTAGTTACTTTGAGATAGGAATTCTCTGCGTAACTCAGGCTGGCTTTGAAATTCACTGTGCATTTTAGGCTAGTCTCAAACTTGTGGTGATCCTTCTGTTTCAGCCTTCCTGGTGCTGGGGTTATAGGTGAATGTTATAATGCCTTGTCATAGGAGAACATCTTCATTTCAGTCCTGAAGTTTGTAGCTGTCCACTTTGGATGGTTTCAATCAATAACAATAATGAAGACATTTAAACCAGAGCCATTTGATGAGAACTTTCTTTGTCAGACTTTGAAAATACGCATTTGAACAATAAGTTACAGCTTTATAAAAGTCATTTGGGATTTTCCAATGAGAGGAAATCATGGATGATTTATTACGTATAAGACAGTGGTATACCAAAAGAGAGAACAACTAATTTTGACAGGGAAAATGAGACATACTTGGTAGAGAGGCAACTTTTAGACAGAATCTTAAAGAGTTAGATGAGGAAGGAAAGGAGAGTTTTCTTTTTAGAAAGAATGAATAACTATGGTCAGGCTATATGAAAAGCTACAGTGTAGGATCTTGAGGTCAGAGTAGCTGGAGCAAGATATATATGCATGACAGGAAGAGAAGAGAGATTTGAAGGGAAAGTCAACTGGAGTGACAAGTTAGTGCTGGATAGTAAAATGCCTGGTGTGCCCTCTTGAAGATTTTAAGTTGATCTTTGGAACAATGGAAATTGACAGGGAAAGTGACTGATAGAATCATTTTTAAGGACAGCACTGGGCGAGGCTGTAAGAATGGAAGAGATTAGGGTGAGAGGTCTGAAGCCTCAGGCAGCACAGATGATGAAGCCATTGTCCATTAAAAGGGAGAGATAACAAGGGTCTGGCCTCAGTGAGTAGTCCTAGAAATGAGAGTGGAAAGGCTTGCTTTGAGAGAACCCTCTAATCAAGAGGGAGAAAAACTACCCAACTCCTGTCATATTTTATAGTTTTTATTGCATTTTCATACATTTTTTTGGAGATGTAAATCTCTGTACTGAACATTTACTCTGCCAACTCAAGCCTGATTTAATGCACCTGCATCTGACAAGACCTAGTGGATCCAAATCCAGTTTGTATGGAGTTCACCCCTCCCAAATGAATAATTGCTACAGTGTACAAAACAAACCCACCCCCGGCTCACATGTGTGCCTGTGATTCCTACAATGCAGGAGAAGATGAAAACAGTTCCCAGTGTTGGTTTTTAAGAAAATGTCAAATGCAAAACATTCAGAGGGGTTCTCTGGCTGACTCAATATGCCTGCAGTTTTCAGCAAGACACATTTAGAAATTATATAAAGTTTTTGGTTGAATTTGGCTATTGACTAATGGAGAAAATGCAAGATTTGGATGCAGATAGGCTTGACTAGGTAATAAATATGTGATGTCAGGAAAGTTAGTTAATTTTCTTAGTTTAGTCACTTATAAAGTGGAAATATTTATATCACTTCTCAGGGACACTGTGAGCACTATAGATAATATATGTAAAACACTGCACATTCACGTTCCACAAAAATTCAAGAATTAGCTTTTTAGTCCAACTCACTCTTGCAAAAAATGCGTTCTTGGGAAACCATATGCTAAGGCTTGTGTTGTTTCTGCTTATGGCAGCCTAGGGAAGTCAGTGATAAGCCAAATGCTATTAGAAAAATAAAATTAAGATGCAAAGAGTACAGGAACGTGTGTGTGTGTGTGTGTGTGTATGTGTATGTGTGTATGTGTGTGTGTGTATGTGTGTGTGTGTGTGTGTGTGTGTGTGTGTGTGTGTGTGTGTGTTGCTTCATTTTCCTAATATGGAGAGTTACATACAACCATCCTATTTTCTTCTTAGTCTTGGCTGCCAGGAAACTCTGAGGTGTATTTGATATTCAGTTTGGGCAGCTATATTTGGAATGGTATATTTTCATTATTTTGTTTATTATCTTGAATCTTCTTTGGAAATATATAATGCATAAACAAATAAAATGAAAATATAAAAATATGTGGTCTTGTATTTTCAGGATTTGAGTCACTGTCATGTAGAGACAAGATGTAGCAACATTGATTTAAACAGCAAAGGCTTGACCAACAGACGAAGGGTTCATAAAAACTACTGAAGTGAAAAAAGAAGATATTAAAACAAGACAATGGAAGGAGGCAATTTTGTGAGGAAAACAATTCTCTCCTATTAGAAGAATTATACTTACCACACAGTTCATTATAGAATCAGAAAAAGTAATTCTTTTTCTTTTATTATTAACTTGAATATTTCTTATATACATTTCGAGTGTTATTCCCTTACCCGGTTTCCGGGCAAACATCCCCCTCCCCCCTCCCCTTATTTATGGGTGTTCCCCTCCCCACCCTCCCCCCTTGTTGCCCTCCCCCCAACAATCTAGTTAACTGGGGGTTCAGTCTTAGCAGGACCCAGGGCTTCCCCTTCCACTGGTGCTCTTACTAGGATATTTATTGCTACCTATGAGGTCAGAGTCCAGGGTCAGTCCATGTATAGTCTTTGGGTAGTGGCTTAGTCCCTGGAAGCTCTGGTTGCTTGGCATTGTTGTTCATAAGGGGTCTCGAGCCCCTTCAAGCTCTTCCAGTTCTTTCTCTGATTCCTTCAACGGGGGTCCTATTCTCAATTCAGTGGTTTGCAGCTGGCATACGCCTCTGTGTTTGCTGTATTCTGGCTGTGTCTCTCGGGAGAGATCTACATCCGGCTCCTGTCGGCCTGCACTTCTTTGCTTCATCCATCTTGTCTAATTGGATGGCTGTATATGCATGGGCCACATGTGGGGCAGGCTCTGAATGGGTGTTCCTTCTGTGTCTGTTTTTTTTTTTTTTTTTTTTTTTTTTTGGTTCTTTTTTTTCGGAGCTGGGGTCTGTGTCTGTTTTAATCTTTGCCTCTCTATTCCCTGCCAAGGGTATTCTTGTTCCCCTTTTAAAGAAGGAGTGAAGCATTCACATTTTGATCATCCATCTTGAGTTTCATTTGTTCTAGGCATCTAGGGTAATTCAAGCATTTGGGCTAATAGCCACTTATCAATGAGTGCATACCATGTGTGTTTTTCTGTGATTGGGTTAGCTCACTCAGGATGATATTTTCCAGTTCCAACCATTTGCCTACGAATTTCATAAAGTCGTTGTTTTTGAAAGCTGAGTAATATTCCATTGTGTAGATGTACCACATTTTCTGTATCCATTCCTCTGTTGAAGGGCATCTGGGTTCTTTCCAGCTTCTGGCTATTATAAATAAGGCTGCAATGAACATAGTGGAGCACGTGTCTTTTTTATATATTGGGGCATCTTTTGGGTATATGCCCAAGAGAGGGATAGCTGGATCCTCAGGCAGTTCAATGTCCAATTTTCTGAGGAACCTCCAGACTGACTTCCAGAGTGGTTGTACCAGTCTGCAATCCCACCAACAATGGAGGAGTGTTCCTCTTTCTCCGCATCCTCGCCAGCATCTGCTGTCACCTGAGTTTTTGATCTTAGCCATTCTCACTGGTGTGAGGTGAAATCTCAGGGTTGTTTTGATTTGCATTTCCCTTATGACTAAAGATGTTGAACATTTCTTTAGGTGTTTCTCAGCCATTCAGCATTCCTCAGCTGTGAATTCTTTGTTTAGCTCTGAACCCCATTTTTTAATAGGGTTATTTGTCTCCCTGCGGTCTAAATTCTTGAGTTCTTTGTATATTTTGGATATAAGGCCTCTATCTGTTGTAGGATTGGTAAAGATATTTTCCCAATCTGTTGGTTGCCGTTTTGTCCTAGCCACAGTGTCTTTTGCCTTACAGAAGCTTTGCAGTTTTATGAGATCCCATTTGTCGATTCTTGATCTTAGAGCATAAGCCATTGGTGTTTTGTTCAGGAAATTTTTTCCAGTGCCGATGTGTTCCAGATGCTTCCCTAGTTTTCCTTCTATTAGTTTGAGTGTATCTGGTTTGATGTGGAGGTCCTTGATCCACTTGGACTTAAGCTTTATACAGGGTGATAAGCATGGATCGATCTGCATTCTTCTGCATGTTGACCTCCAGTTGAACCAGCACCATTTGCTGAAAATGCGGTCTTTTTTCCATTGGATGGTTTTGGCTTCTTTGTCAAAAATCAAGTGCCCATAGGTGTGTGGGTTCATTTCTGGGTCTTCAATCTGTTCCATTGGTCTATCTGTCTGTCTCTGTACCAATGCCATGCAGTTTTTATCACTATTGCTCTGTAATACTGCTTGAGTTCAGGGATAGTGATTCCCCCTGAAGTCCTTTTATAGTTGAGGATAGTTTTAGCTATCCTGGGTTTTTTGTTATTCCAGATGAATTTGTAAATTGTTCTGTCTAACTCTTTGAAGAATTGGATTGGTATTTTGATGGGGATTGCATTGAATCTGTATATTGCTTTTGGTAAAATGGCCATTTTTACTATATTAATCCTGCCAATCCATGAGCATGGGAGATCTTTATATCTTCTGAGGACTTCTTCAATTTCTTTCTTCAGAGTGTTGAAGTTCTTATTGTACAAATCTTTTACTTGCTTTGTTAAAGTCACACCGAGGTACTTTATATTATTTGGGTCTATTATGAAGGGTGTCGTTTCCCTAATTTCTTTCTCGGCTTGTTTCTCTTTTGTGTAGAGGAAGACTACTGATTTATTTGAGTTAATTTTATACCCAGCCACTTTTCTGAAGTTGTTTATCAGCTTTAGTAGTTCTCTGGTGGGACTTTTGGGATCACTTAAATATACTATCATATCATCTGCAAATAGTGATATTTTGACTTCTTTTTCCGATCTGTATCCCCTTGACCTCCTTTTGTTGTCTGATTGCTCTGGCTAGAACTTCAAGAACTATATTGAATAAGTAGGGAGAGAGTGGGCAGCCTTGTCTAGTCCCTGATTTTAGTGGGATTGCTTCAAGTTTCTCTCCATTTAGTTTAATGTTAGCAACTGGTTTGCTGTATATGGCTTTTACTATGTTTAGGTATGGGCCT
Source organism: Rattus norvegicus (assembly GCF_021556685.1). Classification (NCBI taxonomy): domain Eukaryota; kingdom Metazoa; phylum Chordata; class Mammalia; order Rodentia; family Muridae; genus Rattus; species Rattus norvegicus. The sequence continues at coordinate 196,731,132 of NC_141535.1, read as the reverse complement.
TGAATTCTTTCCAGGACTTTTATCATGAAGGGGTGTTGAATTTTGTCAAATGCTTTCTCAGCATCTAAAGAAATGATCATATGGTTTTGTTCTTTCAGTTTGTTTATATAATGGATCACGTTGATGGTTTTCTGTATATTAAACCATCCCTCCATCACTGGGATAAAGCCTACTTGATCATGGTGGATGATTGTTTTGATGTGTTCTTGGATTCGGTTTGCCAGAATTTTATTGAGTATTTTTGCGTCGATATTCATAAGGGAAATTGGTCTGAAGTTCTCTTTCTTTGTTGTGTCTTTGTGTGGTTTAGGTATAAGAGTAATTGTGGCTTCATAGAAGGAATTCGGTAGTGCTCCATCTGTTTCAATTTTGTGGAATAGTTTGGATAATATTGGTATAAGGTCTTCTATGAAGGTTTGATAGAATTCTGCACTAAACCCGTCTGGACCTGGGCTCTTTTTGGTTGGGAGACCTTTAATGACTGCTTCTATTTCCTTAGGAGTTATGGGGTTGTTTAACTGGTTTATCTGTTCCTGATTTAACTTCGGTACCTGGTATCTGTCTAGGAAATTGTCCATTTCCTGCAGATTTTCAAGTTTTGTTGAATATAGGTTTTTATAGTAAGATCTGATGATTTTTTGAATTTCCTCTGAATCTGTAGTTATGTCTCCCTTTTCATTTCTGATTTTGTTAATTTGGACACACTCTCTGTGTCCTCTTGTTAGTCTGGCTAAGGGTTTATCTATCTTGTTGATTTTCTAAAAGAACCAACTTTTGGTTCTGTTGATTCTTTCTATGGTCCTTTTTGTTTCTACTTGGTTGATTTCAGCTCTGAGTTTGATTATTTCCTGCCTTCTACTCCTCCTGGGTGTATTTGCTTCTTTTTGTTCTAGAGCTTTTAGGTGTGCTGTCAAGCTGCTGACACATGCTCTTTCCTGTTTCTTTCTGCAGGCACTCAGCGCTATGGGTTTTCCTCTTAGCACAGCTTTCATTGTGTCCCATAACTTTGGGTATGTTGTACCTTCATTTTCATTAAATTCTAAAAAGTTTTTAATTTCTTTCTTTATTTCTTCCTTGACCAGGTTATCATTGAGTAGAGCATTGTTCAATTTCCACGTATATGTGGGCATTCTTCCCTTAGTGTTATTGAAGACCAGTTTTAGGCCGTGGTGGTCTGATAGCACACATGGGATTATTTCTATCTTTCTGTACCTGTTGAGGCCCGTTTTTTGACCAATTATATGGTCAATTTTGGAGAAAGTACCATGAGGAGCTGAGAAGAAGGTATATCCTTTTGCTTTAGGGTAGAATGTTCTATAAATATCCGTTAAGTCCATTTGGCTCATGACTTCTCTTAGTCTGTCTACGTCTCTGTTTAATTTCTGTTTCCATGATCTGTCCATTTATGAGAGTGGGGTGTTGAAATCTCCTACTATTATTGTGTGAGGTGCAATGTGTGTTTTGAGCTTTCGTAAGGTTTCTTATACGTATGTAGGTGCCCTTGTATTTGGGGCATAGATATTTAGGATTGAGAGTTCATCTTGCTGGATCTTTCCTTTGATGAATATGAAGTGTCCTTCCTTATCTTTTTTGATGACTTTTAGTTGAAAATTGATTTTATTTGATATTAGAATGGCTACTCCAGCTTGCTTCTCCTGACCATTTGCTTGGAACCTTGTTTTCCAGCCTTTCACTCTGAGGTAATGTCTGTCTTTGTCTCTGAGGTGTGTTTCCTGTAGGCAGCAGAATGCAGGGTCCTTGTTGCGTATCCAGTTTGTTAATCTATGTCTTTTTATTGGGGAGTTGAGGCCACTGATGTTGAGAGATATTAAGGAATAGTGATTATTGCTTCCTGTTATATTCATATTTGGATGTGAGGTTATGTTTGTGTGCTTTTCTTCTCTTTGTTTTGTTGCTAAGACGATTAATTTCTTGCTTCTTCTAGGGTATAGCTTGCCTACTTATGTTTGGCTTTACCATTTATTATCCTTTGTAGTACTGGATTTGTAGAAAGATATTGTGTAAATTTGGTTTTGTCATGGAATATCTTGGTTTCTCCATCTATGATAATTGAGAGTTTTGCAGGATACAGTAACCTGGGCTGGCATTTGTGTTCTCTTAGGGTCTGTATGACATCTGTCCAGGATCTTCTGGCCTTCATAGTTTCTGGCGAGAAGTCTGGTGTGATTCTGATAGGTCTCCCTTTATATGTTACTTGACCTTTTTCCTTTACTGCTTTTAATATTCTTTCTTTATTTTGTGCGTTTGGTGTTTTGACTATTATGTGACGGGAGGTGTTTCTTTTCTGGTCCAATCTATGTGGAGTTCTGTAGGCTTCTTGTATGCCTATGAGTATCTCTTTTTTTAGGTTAGGGAAGTTTTCTTCTATGATTTTGTTGAAGATATTTACTGGTCCTTTGAGCTGGGAGTCTTCACTCTCTTCTATTCCTATTATCCTTAGGTTTGATCTTCTCATTGAGTCCTGGATTTCCTGTATGTTTTGGACCAGTAGCTTTTTCTGCTTTACATTATCTTTGACAGTTGAGTCAATGATTTCTATGGAATCTTCTGCTCCTGAGATTCTCTCTTCCATCTCTTGTATTCTGTTGGTGAAGCTTGCATCTACAGCTCCTTGTCTCTTCTTTTGGTTTTCTATATCCAGGGTTGTTTCCATGTGTTCTTTCTTGATTGCTTCTATTTCCATTTTTAATTCCTTCAACTGTTTGATTGTGTTTTCCTGGAAGTCTTTCAGGGATTTTTGCGATTCCTCTCTGTAGGCTTCTACTTGTTTATTAATGTTTTCCTGTGTTACTCTAAGGGAGTTCTTCACGTCTTTCTTGAAGTCCTCCAGCATCATGATCAAATATGATTTTGAAACTAGATCTTGCTTTTCTGGTGTATTTGGATATCCCGTGTTTGTTTTGGTGGGAGAATTGGGCTCCGATGATGCCATGTAGTCTTGGTTTCTGTTGCTTGGGTTCCTGCGCTTGCCTCTCGCCATCAGATTATCTCTAGTGTTACTTTGTTCTGCTATTTCTGACAGTGGCTAGACTGTCCTATAAGCCTGTGTGTCAGGAGTGCTGTAGACCTGTTTTCCTGTTTTCTTTCAGCCAATTATGGGGACAGAGTGTTCTGCTTTCGGGCGTGTAGTTTTTCCTCTCTACAGGTCTTCAGCTGTTTCTGTGAGCCTGTGTCTTGAGATCACCAGGCAGGTCACTTGCAGCAGAAAAGTTGGTCTTACCTGTGGTCCCGAGGCTCAAGTTCGCTCGCGGGGTGCTGCCCATGAGCTCTCTGTGGCGGCAGCAACCAGGAAGATCTGTGCCGCCCTTTCCGGGAGCTTTCATGCACCAGGGTTCCAGATGGCGTTTGGTGTTTTCCTTTGGCGTCCGAGATGTGTGCAGAGTGCAGTCTCTTCTGGTTTCCCAGGCGTGTCTGCCTCTCTGAAGGTTTAGCTCTCCCTCCCACGGGATTTGGGTGCAGAGAACTGTTTATCAGGTCTGTTTCCTTCAGGTTCTGGTGGTGTCTCAAGCAGGTGTCCTGCTGCTCCTGGGCCCTCCCCCACGGGAGCCCAGAGGCCTTATACAGTTTCCTCTTGGGCCAGGGATATGGGCAGGGGTGGGCAGTGTTGGTGGTCTCTTCTACTCTGCAGCCTCAGGAGTGCCCACCTGACCAGGCGGTGAGGTCTCTCTCTCACGGGGTCTGGGAGCAGAGACGAAAAAGTAATTCTAATATATATATATATATATATATATATATATATATATATATATATATATATATATATGAGTTTGCAGAATGCCACAATAGTCAAAGCATTCGTTGACAGTGAGGAAAAAAGACTGGAAGTATCAGACTTCTTAATTTCAAAATATATCATAAGCTATAGTAATCAGGACAGTACAACGTTGTCCTATAATCGGGCACACAGACCAATAGAACAGAGTAGAAAGCCCCAAAAGAAACCCATGCTTCTATCATCATGTCGTACCTGAAAAGTACCAAGAATACAAAATTGTATAGGGGCAGTGCCTTTATGAAATGGTATTGGAAAAACCAGACATTTACATGTGGAAAAATAAAAATGGACCTTTATCTCAAGCCATGAACAAAATGCAAGTCAACATGGGGTACAGACATGAAAGTAAGACGAGCTGTAAATCTATTAGAAGAAAACATAAATTCTTACTTGACTGGCCAACCTGGCCTTGAATCTGTGTTCCAGTGGACAAGCATCACAAACACAAAATAAATATTCTGGGATTTAAAGCACATGCCTTGCTCAGATAAAATTGTTTACTGCACCCATAATCCCCCACTGGTATAAGACTTAGACATTTCTAAAACATGAAGGCCTACAAGTAACCAACAGGCATAGAAAGAATGCTCAGTATCGCTCCCCATGTAGGAAATGCACATGGAAACCATAAGGGCTAATGGTAGATCTCAAGTGTGAGGAAAGCCGGGGCTTCATACGAAGGTTACAACCAGCCTGTACTACACAGTAAGACTCTGTCTTAAAAGGAAAGCAAAGCAAAAACAAAACAATATAGACGGGTATGATGATACAGAACTATAATTCCAGCTACTTATGAGGCAGAGGTGGGAGAATATAGAAAGGACTATATGCTAACTTGAGTTACAGAGTGAGTTTAAAGTTTGTCTGGACCCTACCTCAGAGTAAAATGTCCAAGAATTCTGGGAATAATAGCTCAGTGGAAGAGTACTTGTCTAGGCTCATTTGCAAGGACTCAATGCCTCATAACAAACACACAAGCAAGCAACCATAATCAACTACAAAAATAGCTATTAACAAAATCCTGAAAGATTGCAAGTTTTAATAGGAATGTGTATAAAAGAGACCCTTTGTACACTCTTGGAGGGGATGGAATTTAATGGGAAATTATTATTTCCATTATAGGAAACAATATCATATTTTCTAAGGGAAGTTAAAAATAGAGCTGCCTCATGCTTCACAAATTCCATTACTGCATGTAAATCCAAAAGAAATGAACTCAGTACATCAAAGTGATAGCTGTTTCCTTATGTCCATTTCAGCTACATTCATACCAGCCAATATATGTACAAAGCCTAAATATGAATGACTAAAGGGTACATTGTGTATACACACATATAATATAGTTTGTATATGCATATTTTAAATATCTATAAGTTTTATTTAGCCTTTGAAACAATAAGGAAACTGTCAGTTCAATAATGCAGGAGAGCCTGCAAGGTAACTGGAACAAGTCAGACACAGAGAGGCCAAACTAAAGTCGTCTTTATTGTGAAATCTAAGGTAGCTGAAACCATAGAAACAAATGCTTGACGGGGGTGAGCAGTGGAGGAAGTGGTATTGCGGTCAAGATGTCCAGAGTGTCAGTTATTCAAGATAAATAAGTTACAGAGATTCAGTGTCCAGAAAGTAACTGCAGTTGTCTCTTCTCATCTACGCTGAATGTGGCCTGAGATATTCCACAGAGGCCTGAAACTGTGGGAACTATGAAACCTACACAGGACATACTTTCTAAACCTACTTACACACTTATGTGAAGCTTAATTGATAAATTAAGCCCTGCCAAAGAGTAACAATAATAATTCAAAAAATAATAATTATAACAATGTACCTAATAAAAGTAGTACAAATCTCATGGGACACAAAATTACAGATAGGGAAGGAATGAGGTTACAGACACTGACTGCCCAATATATTGGTGACTGACTTAATACAGCAGAAGTGTATTTTTCATGTCACGATTGGATTTTTGTTTGTTATCTACCTCACCTTGAAGTTCTGCCACCCTGAAGAGGAGGCTGTCAAAGTCACAGAGGAGGGGGAGAAACCGAAGATTATTATACGAATATTATGTTATAATGAATATCTCCAAATCATATTTTTATGTAATATCCTAGCTCCCAAACTGCTATCTGCTTTCTGAAGAATGGGCCCCTTTAATCACATTTTGATTTAAAAGGGTGGGATAGAGACAATTTACTTAAGATGATGCAGGGTGGCTACTACAGTGACCACAGTTAGACTCATTCCCCAGAAGTCAGGTAGACATTGGGGGGGTGCTCATTTTCTTAACCCCAGCATACTATATGAAATACAATTCCAGAAATATGTTTTTTAAAACTCTGTCTTCTTAAGGATGCTTTGATGTCCATCATTGTTTAGTATACTAAATGTGCATTCTCGGTGGAAGAACTTAGCATATCTGGGGCATTAATTGATGGTCTGTTGTCTTCCTCCATGTGGAATATTTATGTCCCAGCCCTCTGATGTGTGTAGTCTACAGAGAAAGGCTTCTTTGACCCTCTTCGTTTTCTCCTAACCTAAACTCCGCTCCTTCAAAAAGGCACAACAACCGTTTCCTTTATCCCTAGACATCCAGGAATGAAATACAGTCACCTGCAGTGAGGAGGAGGCTTAGTGTGTGAAGCAGGCATAGAAGAACCTACCTTAATGTTTTCAGGAGAATTTTGCTATTGGCATCTCTTAAAGATCCTGACTCAGCAACACACTGTCACAATGTTGGATTGAAGTCATCTGCACACATATGGAGAGCTTTCTCTCTTGATTATTGGGAGAGAAAGCAAAACAAAACCAAGGGTGTGGTCTCTTCATGTGTCAAAGATGACTGAACAGAAACATGGGAATTTAACTGGACTCTTTCTGAGACAGGCTTTGCAATTGGAACTTGGCTTACTCAGAAAAGAAATCAATTGCTTGTTTTTGTCTCACACAGCTGAGAGAACATAAGCCTTCTGCACCATGGAGGATGATTGAGAACATTTGCTTCTGAGTGTTTCAGGCTGGTAGCGATACAGAGCAAATGGTCTCTATACTTTCCCAAGACACCCCACCCCATTTCTCAGGAGGCTCTTGGAAGAAGGTGAAAATGTTCAAGATGTACTTGTTTATTTTATTCACAGAGAAATGAATCTGCAGAGATATCCTAGGAAAGAAATGCCAAAATATACTTTCAGAGAGTGGGAGAATGGAGCACTTGTGCTGTTGTCATGCAGTGCAGACTCCTATAAACTAGTGAGTTTTACTTTTCCTTACTAACCTACGTAGTCATTGTGCTGGTTAGTTCTTGTCAGCTGGGATGAGGGAACCTCAGTTGGAGAGTTGCCTCCATCAGACTGGCTTGTGGCCATGCCTATGAGACATTTTCTTTTCAGAAGAGGGTTTACTTATTTTATATCTATTTTGTCTACATATATGTAAGTGCACTTAGTGGGTGCCAAATGCCTGTGTAGGGCAGAGGAGGGCACTTAATTCCCTGGAATTGGAGTTAAGAATGATTGTATACTGCTATGTGGGTACTAGGAACCAAACCAGGATCCCCTGCAATATCAATTAGTGCTCTTAACCAGTGAGTCATCTCTCTAGTCTTCAAATATGATACATTTTCCTAATTGCTAGTTTATATGGATGGGCCTAGACCATCATGGTAGTTCCATCCCCAGGCAGGTAGGCCTGGGCTGTGTTAAGAGAGGTGGCTGACTCTTGCTCCTCTCCTCTCCTCTCCTCTCCTCTCCTCTCCTCTCCTCTCCTCTCCTCTCCTCTCCTCTCCTCTCCTCTCCTCTCCTCTCCTCTCCTCTCCTCTCCTCTCCCCTCCCCTCCCCTCCCCTCCCCTCCTGCCCTCTTTGTCCCTGTCCTTTCTCTCCCCTCCCCGACACTTCCCTCCATGTACCCATGGCCAGCCTCCTTTCCTCTCTTTTTCTACTCTTCTTCTGTCATTAAACCTCTCCATGTGCAAAAAAAAAAAGGTGGACTGCTACCTGAAAATATAAGATGAAATAGACTTTCTGGTTTTTACCACAGCAATAGAAAGAAAACAGGCAGTTAATGAATTCCTTTCTTTATTATTCAAAACCAATTGTTATATTTCTATAATATGGATTTAATAGTAAAAGGTGTGTGTGTGTGTGTGTGTGTGTGTGTGTGTGTGTGTGTGTCTGGGTGTTAGAGATCAAGCCAAAAGACCTCGTGCATGCTAACAAGTGCACTGCTTCCAAGATTGTTTTTCTTTTACCATTAAACATCTCTTCTCATAAGTTTTTCTATACCAGCACTTACAGTAGATAATTTGGGAATGGTATGCTGGAGGATAAGGTCCACGAGGGGATATTGTTTCTTCGCTTACCAATTAGGACTGCATATGCAGTTGGGTCAAGAAATACTTGCTCCACAGCAGGATAGGGAGAGAAGGAGGGAGGGAGGGGGGAGGGATGGAAGGAGAGAGAGAGAGACAGAGAGACAGAGAGAGAGAGAGAGAGAGAGAGAGAGAGAGAGAGAGAGAGAGAGAGAGAGAGGGAGAGACAGAGACAGAGAGAGAGAGAGAGAGAGAGAGAGAGAGAGAGAGAGAGAGAGAATGTGTTGGGAGGACCTCAACCCTGAATGTGTTATGCAAAATCATAAAGAACCTCACACTATCCAAAAATCTCACTAGACTGTCTCTTTTCTTTAGCATATGGCCTATCTTCTAGAATTTGATTTTTGTAACAAGGACAATTTTTCATCCTTTTGTGTTGTTATCCTCCTATGGACACTGCTTTTTCTTTTAGCCCATTTTCTTCTTGATTTTTGGTCAAGGAATAAGGAGTTTTGTTAGAGATTCCAGTTTTATAAAGTTGATAGGGAAAATTTTATCCAATTTTTCTCATCCTATCAAGTCTAGATGTCTCTAGTTCTTTTGTTTGACCCTCTGAGCTAATTTCCCGTTCTCTTCCAGCTTGTATCACGTTGCATATCAATTTCCCTATTCTTAATCCAGGTCAGAGACCTGGATCCCCAATTTCTTGGTCATAACCCTGCTTCCAGTATCCCATCTGACAAAACTCAAAGAAGTGTTTCTCCAGCGATAATTCTTTGTGTTGGTAGAAAGTGTGCTGGGAGGTAAATGTGAGAAACATGAGGGTCACACCCACAAATGATTGGGGGCTACTCACTGGTGTACACATGCCAGGAGTACTGTGAGCCTTGGAGTCCTCTAGCATAGCCATTTTGTTTTATAGAAAAGAAAACTAAAGATTGTTTTTGGGAAAATGGCCATTTTTATTATATTAATCCTGCCAATCCATGAGCATGGGAGATCTTTCCATCTTCTGAGATCTTCTTCAATTTCTTTCTTCAGAGACTTGAAGTTCTTGGCATATAGATCTTTCACTTGCTTGGTTAGAGTCACACCGAGGTATTTTATGTTATTTGTGACTATTGTGAAGGGTGTCCTTTCCCTAATTTCTTTCTCACCCTGTTTATCCTTTGAGTAGAGGAAGGCTACTGATTTGTTTGAGTTAATTTTATACCCAGCCACTTTGTTGAAGTTGTTTATCAGGTTAAGTAGTTCTCTGGTGTTACTTTGGGTCACTCAAGTATACTATATCATCTGCAAATAGTGATATTTTGATGTCTTCCTTTCCAATTTGTATCCCTTCGACCTCCTTTTGTTGTCTGATTACTCTGGCTAGGATTTCGAGTACTATATTGAATAAGTAGGGAGAGAGTGGGCAGCCTTGTCTGGTCCCTGATTTTAGTGGGATTGCTTCAAGTTTCTGTTCAATTAGTTTAATGTTGGCTACTGCATACCACAAAGATACATGCTCCACTATGTTCATAGCAGCCTTATTTATAATAACCAGAAGCTGGAAAGACCCCAGATACCATTCAACAGATGAATGGATACAGAAAATGTGGTATATCTACACAATGGAGCACTACTCAGCTATCAAAAACAATGACTTCATGAAATTCATAGGCAAATGGATGGAACTAGAAAATATCATCCTGAGTGAGGTAAATCAGTTACAAAAGAACACACATGGTATGCACTCACAGATAAGTGCATATTAGCCCAAAATCTCGAATTACCCAAGATGCAATCCACAGACCACATGAAGCTCAAGAAGAAGGAAGACCAAAATGCAGATGCCTCAGTCCTTCTTAAAAGGGGGAATAAAAATATTCATAGGAGGGGATATGGAGACAAAGTTTGGAACAGAGACTGAAGGAATGGCCACTCAGAGCCTGCCCTACCTGGGAATACAGTCCACATACATAGAACCACCAAACCCAGACAATATTGCTGCCAAGAAATTCATGCTGACAGGAGCCTGATATAGCTGTCTCCTGAGAGGCCCAGCCAGAGTGTGACAAATACAGAGGTGAATGCTAGCAGCAAACCATTGAACTGAGAACAGGGTCCCTGTTGGAGGAATTAGAGAAAGGACTGAAGGAGCTGAAGGGGCTTGCAACCCCATAAGAACAAAAATACCAACCAACCAGAGCTCCCAGGGACTAAACCCAAAGACTACACATGAACAGACCCATGTCTCCAGCTGCATATGTAGCAGAGGATGGCCTTGTTGGGCACCAATGGGAGGAGAAGCCCTTGGTATTCCCAAGGCTGGACCCTCCAGTGTAGGGGAATATCAGGGAGGGAGGCAGGAATTGGGGTGGTTGGGGAGGGGGGAACACCCTTATAGAAGAAGAGGAGGAGGATATGATAGGGGACTTATGTATGGGAAACCAGGAAAGAGAATAACATTTGAAATGTAAATAAAAAGTAAATAATTAAAAAAAGATAGCTAAAGACTGTAGTTCAAAGAGACTGACTCAGGCCCATACATTATGCATGCACCTAGCAGAGCCTATCTTTGGTATGAGGCCCACTGTTCCTCTGACACTCATAATGGGCTCTGTGCCCACTGCCTGTTCTGCTGGTCACATTTTAGGACTGTTGTAGGTTCTCCTTCCATTTCTTTTTTTTTTTTTAGGCAACAGCCAACTTTGTTCAGAGCCCCAGACAATTTATACCCTGAGGGTTAAGAAAGGTTATCTGAGTAAAGTTCTCATGAGTTCTCCCCTTCCATTTCTACTAGGAGTAAAGCAGGCAAGATTTTTGCCTCTGTTCTGCTAATGCCAAGGCCAAATTACTGTCTTTAAAGTGAAATAGAATTTCCCAAAGTCAGGAACTTGTGTATGAAGGTCAGCATTGGGGTCTGTTGGTGTCCACAGCTCTTCTTGGAACCCTGAGCTATTGCCCTGGTGTTCCTGAGAATGACAGTGACCTACAGCATCTCCCAAAGCTTATTTTTGAACATGTACCTACTGATTAATTAATTGAAGAAAGCTATTGGAGCACGAATAATCTCACCCTGGGTTAGCTATTCCTGGATGGGGAAGGGGGAATTGTTTTAACATTAGCAGTTTCTATTCTGCCCGTGTCTCTGGAGCCCATCTCTCTGGCTCACAGAACATGAGCTCATGGTTTAATTGGGTTAGAAATTAAATGAATGCTTTTTCCTTCTAAAAGAGAAGGAGAGCCGCCCCACAGTAAGACTAGCAATTAAAACTACAAGACGATACTTGGCAGGAGCGTCAACAGTGAGGAACACACTGAGAGGAGAGGGACAAAGGCTTTACCTCCAGCCAAGAGCCTGAACATTGGTGAAGAGACAAATCCTGGCACTCAGAGCTGTGGGGTGCGGGATAAAGTGGATTCATAATAATCTAGTTTACACTGGTGAGAGAAAGGAAGGCTAAATTATGCTGCAGTCATGTGTTTTTGTTCTATGAAAATCAAAGACACTTCTGGATGGAATGCTTAGTTAGCTGAAATGATTCTAAAGTTCTTTCTATATCTCAATTTCATGATGTCATACACAACTCAACCCCACTAAGCTGCTGTCCTTAAATGGCACATTTTCTCATGGTGTCTCTGCTATTTCTGGGAGTTCTCCAATGAGTGTGTCATATATGTCCCAAGTACAGTCTGTCACCCACAGGGACTGAGGTTATCCATGACGCTCATACTAATCTAAGTTTAAAAATCCTTTGGAGAAGCGTTCTGCCGTAACACTCAGTTTGTGTGTCAGTTTGCCAAGGAGCATCAACTCCTCAAGTTTTGAAAGCTGCCATCACTAAGTGAAGATGGGGCAAATGTGGTGTTTGAAACCTCAGTAGTCTCCCAAGGATGGAAAAACATTTGACTTCTGCTTTGCACCTTCTCAAGCAGACCAAGGGGTCATGTGAGCAATACAATAGACAAACCTTTCATACCCAGGGTATATTTTTAAGAAGCTGGAGTACAGTAATGAGCATAGGCAACAGCCCCCCTCCCTTTTCTCAGTCTTTTCCCATATCTTCTCCCTCCAAACCCAATAGTTCCACCTTCTCTAATCAAAAATGTCAAGCTCTCATGGATATGGATGAGAAGGATCATGGGAAACCAGGATTGCATTTGTTTGAATGTGAAATGTTCACGGCAGGCTAGAACAAGGTTAACTACTTGTTCTTCAGTAGATGATTTTTTTGTGTTTTTTGGAAGTTCATGGAGATTTTAATAGGTGAAATAGAAGCAGGTTGCTGAGGGCAGGCCTCTAGGCTAATGGCCCAGGTCCTTCCACCTAGATGTGACCCAGCTACTTGAAGCCCCTCTGCCTTGTAATTTTGTTCACCAGAGACCTTTTAGCAGATGTGCTTTGTCTTGTACACTATTTGAGTCCAAATAAATCACTTCTACCTTCAGTTCCTTTCTGTTGGGTATCTTGTCACAGTGATGCGAAAGATGACTAATACAGGTGTGTTTGGAGTCAAGAGGAGTCCCTATATGAACACTGTCAGGGCTCAGCCAGCCTGAGAACTTCACACATGTAAATTTCACAGAAAAACACATGATGTATACCCAATAAAGCCTGAACTTAATTTACCTCTTCTAGTTTTAATATGTTATGTGACGAGGGGTTTTGGAAAACCTGCTTAATAACCACTATATATATTTTAGGCTTATTTTTAAATATGTTAATAAACAAAAGTATCTTGATAGTTACATATTTGAAAAATATGTTTATAGCTTATTATATCCCTTTCTTCCCTATTCCATTATTAATTTAGAAAATACATAGTAGGGGATGTAGGGATGGCATAGGGGTGAAGTTCTTGCTTAGCAAGCATAAAGATTTTGCTCATACGATGAGTTCCATCCATAGAACCTATGTAAAAATTGCAGGGCATGGTGCTAAGTACTTGTAATTTCAGTATAGTGTAGGTGGAGACAGCTGGATAGGCTAGCCAGGGTAGCTTACCTGTAAACTTTCATGACAAAGACGATGTCTCAAAATAAAGATGGATGGCATCTAAGGAACAATATCAAAGGTGGTCTTTGAACTTCACATGCATGTACATGCACATGCATATGAAACCACATGTACCAACACACATGTGTGCATGTTCACACACACACACACACACACACACACACACAGAAGCACACACACACATTTACTGGAATCTTGTTGCATGTAAAACACAATTTTAGTTGATCTGAATGTATCAAAGAATTAGGATCAAATTCCTGCCTTCTAACTCCTTTTTGTGGCTCAAGACATAAGCCACACATAAATATACTAAACAGCATATTAATTGAGTCTGCTCAGGAGAAATAAACAGAGCACTGAAGGAGAGGTTGGCAAGAGGATTAATATGTCCTCTTAGAGGTGGTGATGTTTGACCCCTGAAGATGGCAAAGAAGTGAGCACCATAGATATCTGGAAGATGTGCCAGCCTTGGGAAAGAGCAAATGTAACAATTCAGACACACAAAGAAAAAAGACTTTGCCATTTAGTTTGGATGAGATAGGGGGTCATCTCGAAGACTAGGGCAGAACAATGAGATAATCTAACTCATGTTTTAACAAGAAAAGGGAAAGGGTGGAGGTCAGGATTCCAAGAATAAAAGTGTAGAAATAATTGGGGTGAGAGGTGGTGAAGGCTCTCACAGTGAGATGAAAGGAAGTGGAGAGAAGGCACATGCCTTTCTTTCACAAGCCTCAACTTTGATTCTAATATTGCATATTGTAACATTTGGTTTCTCTGGCAGTGTGAGGTTTTGATTTTGATCTGAGAAAGTGAAGGAGTGTATGTAAACTGTAAAGATTGTTCCTGGCATATGACGAGCATTTAATTAATGCTAGCTATTGCTTATTGCCCATACTTCCTACCAAGGCGACTTATAACGGGCTAATAATCAAAACTCTGTATCCATATACACGACTACTCTAAGTGAAAATGGTGATAAAAAGTAGTGTAGGAGAGAGGATCACAATTGGACCAGAAATTATATTTTTAATTAAATCCAAACTCCATTTCTCTGCTTCCTGAAGGACAAAACAATGAAATGCCACAACTCATAAGGTTATGTCTAATAAGAGAAAACATCATTTTCCAGGACACTCAGGCCTGATCTTGGTGTGGAGCTCCTATTGATTTTTAGTGCAATGGACTCTCTTCACCGACATATAATGTCGTCCTTGGCAACATAGCAGGAAAGAGAGAGAGATTTCTTTCATTGTTGCATAGTAGAATTATTAAATAATAACTCAGTAAAGCCATTAGAAAGACAACATTGTACAGCAAAAGGAACATTAGATTACTTCTTAGAAGAACAGAATGTGAGTCCCAGTTGTGCTTATGTAAGCTAAATGTAGCCTCTTTGAAACTGAATTTCAGCATCAATAGACTGGATCTTAATTAAAGACCTTCTCTGTCTACCTGGTTGCCATGACTGTGGTTTGGCTCCTTGAACTCTGACTGTGGTCAGTGGAAGAATGAAGATAGGACAAACACATAGATACATGTACAGAAAATCTGGGCATGTGTAGTGCGTTCACTCTGATGGAGGGAACCTTTTTCCTCCAGTGACCTGGAAACTCAGCCTGTTTATTAGGTTCGACAAAGGGAGGAAGGTTAGATAGCTTAGTATAGGACCCCTGTAAGCAAGCAGTCTCAGCTTGTAAACATTCAGGTGGAGAAGCAGTAGTTGACAGTTTTTATACCTGAGAATCAATCCTTCCTAAACACTCATTTGGGCCTGACCTATATGGGGAACTGGTTTTGCCAATTTTCCATGGGCCCAAGGCCCTAAAGTCCTCAACATGGCTGTATGTCAATGACACACACTCACTCAAGACTTTACTCACTTACGTAATCCTCTGCTTCCTACACCTGGCAAATTGTGAGATACAAACAAGACTCTTAAAAGCTCATCATTAGCTCATTAAAAACTCATTATAATATGCATATTTAAATACTACTTAATATGTTATACTATGTAATATATGTATGTCATATGTAATCCTTTAATGTTACTGAAACCTGGGGGTTGGGTTAGTTTAATAACATTTTAGGAATTCAACATAAAAGAATCCACTTTTGATCATTTAATGACATATTTCCTTGAGCTGTTGCTATAGGTGTTCAGAGAAAAACAAAAACAAAACCACCAAGTCTAGTAGAAATTTCAGTCTGTAAAACCAGACATTAATAAAAATATCATATGTAATAATATTAAGTGATAATTCTGGATATGAAGACTTAATGTAAAATAAACGGGTGATATTGAGCCCAAAGAAACAAGCTGTGAATCTGTTCTTTGGCTGCCTCTGTCAAATGTCACTTCTACTCACACCTTGGACTGGTGAGCACGTCATGCATTTATTCATTATGTCAACAAACATTTACAGAGCAGGTTCCACATGCTGTAGTCTGGGCAGTCCACTGAATAACTGACGATTTCTTATTAAATCAGCACATTCACATCCTCTGTCATGTCATCCATCCCAGCAGCATGGATGTCTGGGGCATCTATGTAGACAAAACAATGGTCCTTAATCTATGAAAATCAACACATCCAAAGTGGCTAACACTGTGGTTAACATATGGCTAACATGGCTGACATGTCAGTTTAGTTTCTTGTAGGTCTGGGGTTTGGAAGTGTAAGATCAGTATATTAGAAGAATTGGCTTATCTTGGACCTATCATCTCAGCACATCTCCACAGGGCTTTCTCCCCTTTCTCTCTCTCCACACCTCTTCTTCTTTGTCAGTCACTTTAAATTAGGGTGACTTCAAGAGCTGTGTTAGGCTAAATATTACTTTAAAGGCCCCATCTCCAACTATAGTCACTTTCTAAGGTTTGGGGGTTAGGGCTTGTATTAATTACCTTCACTGTAGCTATGACAGAATACACAGCAAAAACAATTTAAAGGAATTTATTTTGGCCTATGGTGCAGTACATCATGGTGAGGAAGGTACAGCAGATGAAGAAGATACAGGCAGGAGCACACTGCCAGGATGCCTTCATTCTTGGTGAGTTAGAAAGCAGAGATATAGAACCAGATGTGGAACAAACTTTCAAAGGGCCCCCTAGGCGACCCATTTCTATGGTTTGTGGCACTATTACTGTGAGATACCCACCAGAGAATACACTTAGACATGTGTTCAAGCCAAGAGAATGTCTATTAGCCAGCTAGTGCTGACACTGAGTGTTTGGGACCTGACCTATCTCAGAGTAAGCTTTTAAGCACAAAAAAACCTACATCCTGGGTTGACATACCTCAGGTAGTAAGAACAGTTAGCCAGAAGCAGAACTACAGAAGCCAAATAGCAAGGCTAGTCGTAGTAGTTTAGGGACTTTTCCTGAACGATTCCCTTTGACGGATCGGTCTTTGCTCTCATTTAGGCAAGTCTTGCTGCCTACGTGCTAGATTCTGAGACCTGAAAGGTACTTCCATTGTGGCATCACTGTGCCAGTTTGGGGGACTTTCAACACCATGTCCCAAAGGGTCCATAACATTCTGAAACTGGGCCACCTGATGGGCATCAAGTATTTCAACACATGACCCTGTAAGGGATATTTTATATTTAGAGTATGTCAGGGACATGAATGAAAATTGTTGAGGGACATAATCCAGTTCATAACAACCCACTTTTTAAATATGAGTCAAGACATTCTACCATCGGGCGCAAATCTCTCTAGATTCCCATATATTCTTTAAAAATGCCATCTTCTCCAAACATCTCCACTGGATCTGCCCTGCAGGTGTGTTAACTTCCTTGTTCTTTAAAAAACATCTTATACATGAATCCAAGGTCCTTAACTGCAATGATGAAAGAATTACCTCTAAGGTTAAAGTAAATTCCTTCGAGTTGAGACTTGCATCCCCTCACACTGGTCTCTCCTCTGATTATCTCCTCAGCATAGGCTAGCATTGCAGTAGATGTACATTCAGAGTATCTGATTACCATACAATCTAGCATTTCATCAATATGAAGACTTTCATTGGTAACTAAAGCAAGTACATAAAGGAAAATAGCTGTTGTTAAACAGCATGGTTTCCTTGAAAGCCTCCTTAATGTTCACTGAGATCTTACTTCTACTTTGAATCCTTACCTATTGATATAAATATCCCCTCCATGTAAGAGGGGTTAATATATTGTTCTTGGTAAGGTCACAGTTTAGTTCAAAATAGTGTGTTGAGTTATAATGGTCATCATCTGCAGTCATATAGATCAATTTATTTGGGGATTTCTTTCTAAATTCAAGTTGACCAGTTGTCTGAATCGTCCATACATGATACACATCTAGAGGCAGATCTCCAGTCTTACCCCCTATTCTTCCTTGAGACCGGATGTGAAGCTGATCACTTGAGCTGTGGTTTCACAAAGGGGAGTCTGTGAGACCCATCCCCGAGAGGCCTTCCTCTATCTTAGTTTTGTTTTAAATGCAATCATATTTGGTAGAAAATAATGGCACGCCATTGCTGTCAGTGTTGTGGGCAAGTTCCCTGGCCATCTGGCAGCTCTGTGGGCTGCTTTGTGGGATTAGTTGACATATTTCAAAAGCAGGTCAGCAGAGTGGATAATAGCCATGGTCTACAGTCAGCCTGCTGGAGTTGAAGGCTCAGTTCTGCCATTTATCAGATGTGTGGTTATGAGTAGGCCTGCCTCACTCTGTAAAATGGGATTTAATGCATTGTGAGAGTTCCATGAATATGCAGAAAGGGCTTAAAACACAATCTCGGAAACATCAGGCAATTTTTACCCACCAAGTGATAAGTGATTGGTATTTTCTGTACCTTTGTGGCAGACTCTCTTCTTGACTCCAGCTCATGACTCGGAAAGGACTTTGTTATGCTTCCTACTCAACCTTGCTAGGTGTTTCCCCTTCTTGAAAGTGTTTTGTTACAAAAGTGTTTCTGCCTAATGTAGTATGCTTTAATTGGAAAAATTACAACTTGTACCAGCCATTTTCCAGCTCCTAGTGTGAGTCCCTTATTCCAGTATGGACCCCTAACTGACTCAGGGAGAGTCCTCTCTGAATTGTTCCTCAGGACTTAGATCTCTACTCAGTAACAAAGAAAAATCTCTTTAAAGTGCAAATCCAATTGTTACTTCTCAGTTGAAAATATCCACTTTCCTCCTACTGTACTTGAAAGTCAAAGACCTTTCTGCATAGCTCCCAGACTCTACTGATCTGGCTTGAGTTCCCAGGTGGCACTCCTGATCCTGACAGGCAGAACAAGTCTCCAATGCAGGGTTTTACAGGCTCAGTTCCTTGTGTCTGAATACTCTGTGGATCTGTGTGGGTATAAGTGCCTGGTCATCTATACTACAACTCAAACTCAGCCAGAGGAAGGCCATGGCTGTGGCACAAGGATCCTTACTGCCTGGGGTTTTATCTCAGGCATTAATTAACACTTCTTGGCTGTTTGGCTGTGTGAAAGCTAGTTGTCTCTAGATTTCTCACCTGTAATAAAATGACAACAGGGCTTGGGGGTTTAATTCAGAGGATGACTGCTTGACTCTCATGCTGTAAAACTGATTCCCCAGCACTACAAAAAAAAAAAAATCAAACCAACCCAAAACAACACCAAAACCACTAAACCCCCAAAACCAATCAAATACAAAAAACAGAAAGCTAAACTAAAGGAATGGCAGTATATAGATCATAGAGTTTTTTTTTTGATGCATTTAAAAAAAGTGGTTAGACAATCATTACCACTTAGTTTGTGTTTTATAAATAATTGTTATGTAAATCTCAATTTTAAAAAATTTTTATTTTAGTTTTTTATTCATTTTACTTCCTGCTCCCTACCCTCCTCCCAGTCAACCCCTCTGACAATCCTTCCCCCCTCTCCTTCTCCTCTAAGCAGTGGGGTTCCCCCTGGGTATCCCACCATGGCACATCAAATCTTTGCAGGCCTATGTACATCCTCTTCCACTGAGACCACACAAAGCAGCCCAGCTAGAAGAACATACCCCACATATGTTCAGCAACCACTTTTGGGACAGCCTCCACCAGACTCACATGAAGACCAAACTGTACATCTGTTACATATGTGTGGGAAGGCCTAGGTAGAAACTGTGTATACTCTGTTGGTGGTGGTTCTGTCTCTAAGAGTCCGAAGGGTCCAGGTTAGTTGACTCTGTTGGTCTTCCTGCAGAGTTCCTATCCTCTTGAGGCTACAATCCTTTCCCCCTATTCTTCTAAGAAACCCCAAGCGCCACCCACTGTTTCCACTGTGGGTATCTGCATCTGTCTGAGTCAGCTGCTGGGTGCAGCCTCTTAGAGGACAGCTGTGCTAGACTCCTGTCTACAAACATTAATAGTGTCAAGTACTGGTGCTTGCTGTGGGATGGGTCTTAAGTTGGGCTCGTTATTGGATTGCCATTCCTCCAGTATCTGCTCTATCCGTGTCCCTGCAATTTTTGTAGGAAGGATAAATTTGGGTCAAAAGTTTTGTGGGTGTAACTCCCCAAATTTTTTGGATCCATTCCAAGTTGTGACCTTTCCCATGACTGTCACTTAAAATGAAAGTATGTTATTTTCGTTCTGCGTTTCAATTTCAGAGATCACTTATTTGTGCACTGATGGGATCTGCTTCTATGTAGAAGATTCATGGTGAGAAAAATCCTATCTGTTTGTTCTTTATGGAGCACTCGCTTAATCCTATCTCTAGAACACCATTAGCATGTATCCTTGATTAACATTCAGCAAATGAAAGAGCCCGAGTTCTAGTCATGACTCTACTGGGACAATAGCTTTTATCTAGAACCTACACAACCTCTTTAGGCTCGATTACAAAATGCATAACGATACCTAAAGCTCCTAGAGTTGTTGCACAGTATAAATGCCTGAGCCTTAATGCTAATTATCTTTGGGAGATGGAATTACAAGGTATTTTGTATTTTTTCTATTTTGTTCATTGATATTAATCTTAAAATAATTAGTGTGGTCTTACTTTATGATTAATAGCAGTTGGCAAGTAAATGTCTGTGATGGATTTAGCACAGTGCTTGATTCACTGAAGGTACCTAAATATTATTACCCCTAAGTTTATTTTAGGAGCCTGAAAAGGTTTCCTTCCTCAATGACACAGTGCTGTTGTCTTATGCCCCTGTCTGGGCTCATTTACTATCTCCTATGAGTGGGGAGACCTTGTTCCCTTCTCAGGCTCAGTGCCTGTCAGGTAAGGGGCTTTTTCTTTCAGATCAGCACATTCTTAGCCTATAGAGCCACAGTTCAGCCCTCATTGTAGGAGGATGAGCTTCTCACAGTGCTCAGTATGCATCCCACTCCTGGCAGAATACAGAGAATATTAATATGGCAAATTCCATTGTTTATACCCCAATCACTTTCATTGTTGAGGAGAGAGATTGTGCCCAGCTGCTGAAATTTAATCAGGAGCAACACGGCACAGCCCTGGGAACTAGAGCTGACTCAAAGCTGTGATTCTTCAGCTAGTGAATTTCCAGTGTAAGGTGGGGGCTTGTTTATCAAGGCCCCAGCTTGGTGGATGGACCAAATGCTTATTCATCACTAGCTAGGGAAGAGGAGTGGGTTATTTCTTCTTCAGAGCCCAAAGCAGCAGCTGATAATGCTGGAGGCCAGGGAATTGGAGTGAGTACTTATTCTTCAATAGGAATCCTGTAGCTTTTTTCTTGTCATGTTACCTATCCCATGAAGCTGGCTAGAGCCAAGGAACCTAGTGGTCTGTTTTCTATTTGACTTCTATGACTGTGTTTGAAGACTAGCTTGAATGGATGTGGAAGTTGTGGTTTTAGTTCTAAGTAAGCAAAGGAAAAACTATCTTCTTAAAGGTTCTGTGAGTTTTGCACATGCACAGAAGAGGAGAGATCTCAGTAGTGGCTAAGTCGATGGATGGGTCTTCAGGCCCAAGTTTGTGCTACTGTACTCCAGATGCATGGGGGGCGGTGATAGCTGGGGGTTTATTGGTGTTCACAGTGCAGCTACTCTTATACTGATGAGCCAAGATGAAGATTCCAGAGCAAGTTCAAGGATAGTTTAAGTTGAAGTACTGTTTTGATCATTAGAACAATGTCTGGATCAGGCAGAGCCTTGTCTTATAGGTGACTGCTCATGGAGTCCAGGTCACAAGTAGGAGAGATTTTAGGGATAAATTCTGTATTGTTTCTTATGGTGGCTCCATAAATCCACCCATCCATCTGTTCACCCATCAGTGTCCCATCCAGCAAAGCAATTTTACATAGTTGCTGCACATATGATAGAAGCCAGGCAGGTGTAGTATATATGCACATAAGCCCCAGAGTCACACTCTGGGTTCACAGGCAAGTCATTATACATCTGTTGGCTTGCCTGTAAAACGAGGTATACAGTCTGTTTCATGGTTTTCTTGAGAAAAAAATGAAGTCATGGTCCATGCTTAGGAAGTTTATGCATCCTGAATACTCCACTGATAGTTGCTTGTGTCACTGTTTCAATGCAAGTCATAGAGAAATTAAAGTTACAGTCTCCAAAGAGGGTGAAATGCATATACTTGGCATCATGGAACAGATCAGGATCCAAATGACCTTATCTAGGGCAAGCGAGTTTTTCCTTATAGGTTTGACTGTGAACTCCCACATAAGAGACCCCTTGTGCTGGTCTGGCAGCAGCGTGGATATACCACTGGTCCCCCATTCCAGTGGTACTCATTTCTCAGAAGCCTTGAAATGCCAGTGTTCTCCCACTTCCCACTATTTTTCCCCCCTAAGATTTTCCTTTTCTTTAGCTTGAGACAAAATAAAACAAATCACTTGAAGCTGGGATCAAAAAAATCGCTTGAAGTGGGAGCCCTGCTGTTTGAAGGTAAATTCCCTTGTTTAGGCAGCTTCTCAGGGAGCCATTCCCTTTCAGCATGGGGACTTACTAGAGAAATAAATGATGGATGAGCCAATCTCTCTCGCTGTGGTTCATCTTATGTCTGAGCCAAATTATTGTAGGAAATCCTGAATTATAATTTGTGTGATCATTAATTCATCTAATTACAAATTCCTCATGAGCCGCGGCACTGCAGAGAAATTACTAACCAGCCCATTATATTTAATGGGCAGCTTTTAAAAAATGATAGCTAATAATTTATATGAGATACCAGTGGAAGTCTTGAATTTTTTATTAAGAACACTTGCTCTCCTGATAACAGTTCTGTATATCATATAAACACAAACCCTACTTTCATTTTCATATCACTCTGTGGTAGTTTGAATGCTTGGCCCAGGGAGTGGTACTGTTAGGAGGTATGACCTTGTTGGAAGAAGAGTCAGGTGGGCGTTGAGACCTTCTTCCTAGCTGCCTGGAAGCCCTTCTCATGTTTGTCTTTGGAACAAGATATAGAACTCTCAGCTCCTTCAGTGCCATGCCTGCCTGGATGCTGCTATGCCTCCCACCACGATGATAATAGACTGAACCTCTGCACTTGTAAGTCAGCCCCAATTAAGTGTTGCCTTTATAAGAGTTGCCTTGGTCATGGTGTCTCTTCATAGCAATGGAAACCCAAACTGAGACAGGAATTTTAAGGTAGATGCTGTTATAGTCAGGAGAAATAAAATTGAGGTGTAAACATAGAAGAGACTTGTCCGAGGTCATAGGGTATGGCATTGGATCAGCATTGTCTACATGGGTTGGTACTAGCTCCTTGGTCTGTACAAGCTCCTTTCTCCAACAGAATCCTTGAGTGGTCTCTCTTTCTTTAATACACTAAATTGACACAGTGGTCCAGTCAGTGAGAAAATTCTAAAAGAACTATCAAATCTCGTTTCCTAAACAGTCCTTTCTATTACTGGAGAACAGCTGCTTTCTAACTCCCAAGCACTGCCTGACCCTTCCCTCACCCGCTGCTTCATCTAGGGGAATTTCGGTTTTTATCTGTTTGAGTTCTTCTTTCTCTATAAGATTAAAATCCATCCTTTCTAAAAATCTCGGATTATTTAAAAACCTGATCACAAATTCACAGCATTTCAGAAGGAGGGGAGGAAGATGAGCCATTGCTCTTCTGGTTGACAGCAGGTGACTCCTTTTCGTCTTTGCCAGAGTCCATTTTACTCTGAGGCAGCTCAGGACACTGTTTTCAAGCTTTCTTCAATCCCCTGAACTGGTGGCTATGTTGCTCCAAAAAGAATCCACATTTTAATCCTGAGAGGAGTAAATCCAGCCCCTCACCTGGCCAGAGCCTCTTCCTGTTAAATCTTGAGGTCAGTCCCAGCTGTGCCTCACAACTCACGGTGAAAGACAAAAGCAGAGAGTGTGAAGTGCGAAAAGATAAAATTTAGAGGGCGTTTGGAATGTCGAATGATCGATATGGAACCCACAGTAGCCCAGTTATACTTTCTGGAGTCCTAAAGTGAATGAAAGTGTGGAGAATGAGACCATGGAGTGCTCAGCCCGGAATGGGACATCTACATCAGAGCCCCTCCCCCAGGCTCAGAAATCACGGAAGGGGTGGGAGGAGCCAGAGGTCTCAGTGGGAGGGGGTGTGTCTCATCCTGCAGTGACTTGAGGCGCCAGAGTGGGTTGGCACAAGGGGAGTGGGAAGAGGTGATAGGGGACTAGGAGGAGAGAGGGGCTGCGATTGGAATGTAAAGCGAATAAGTAAATAAATTAATGGGAAAAAAGAGCCAGAGGTCTCAGAGGATTGCTGTGAAACAGTAATTTCTGGACACGACAGGCTTTTTGCCTGATGAATTCACAGCCACTGTGGCTACATACAGAAAACTAGCATGAGACCAAACCAGTTAAAACTGCCACAGGAATGGTTCATGATACTCCACCCGAGGCTGAATAGCTATCTGCAGTTGATGATTGCTGGGGAAGCAAATATCAGGCTTCTTTAGGGAAACAGCCCTCCCTGGATATGTTGCTTATGCTCCAAGGGATGACATTTTGCCCATGCACTTACTAACAGCAACAATTAGATGCAGTGGTTTGAATAAAAGCACATAAAGCTAGGAGAGAAAGAAATGTGGTGGTGGGGATTAGAAATATGGTGGGGATCTAGAGCATGGGTTGGGGATGGAATCTAGTGTATGAAATCTCAATGAATAAATAAAGTATTTAAAAAATTTGGAGATGAATGAAAAAAGACATCCTATGTTGATCTCTCTGTCTTCCACATGCACTCGTGTACACATATGTACATGTTAATGCATCACACATAACACACACACACACACACACACACACACACACACACACACACACACACACACACACACTGGATCCCAAGGTCTTAGAAACACATCCCAACATCCCAATTTCTTTGCTGTCTTCCAATGCCTTCACAATCTATTCCCTGATGAATCACCTCCTGGATGCTAAATTAATCTGTCTTCTATGTATTGTTTGTTCCTCATGGGGTCTCTTCTTGCCTTGGTGAACATCACTGATTACAGAGAAGGGAAATCTCAGGGGAGCTAGCAGGAAGGATACAAAGGTGTTGTTTCCCTCAGGGCTCCTCGCTCACCTTGCCTGCTAAGTCATTGCCCATCTCTGTGTTTCAGATGGAAATGAAACTCTTCTTATTCTTTCTATTCTGGTTCATGCAGCAAACTATTTGGTGAGCTCTTTATCACGGGCTGACAGGTTGGCACCAACCAAAGGAGGCCAAACCCATTAATCACTACAGCTGGGATGTGTTTTACCCTGGAGACTGTGCCTACCACTTGTCATTTCCTGGCAGCTCCCCCATCTTGGTTCCCAGATAGTTTGTATTTGAAAATCTTCCACTTTTGTGACCTTCAAGGGTGGCATAAGAAATGACCAATTGGTCACAAGGCAGCTCCATGTGGTGATTGAGACCTTGTCTCGGCTAAGGTGTGTTGAGCAGGTCAAATTAGAGAATCCAGAGGCAGTGCCATTCTCTTTACTTCCTGGAGGGTTGGAAATGACAGGGATGGCTCCAGTTCTAGGGGGAAGGAGGAGCTAAAACATTTGTTTTAATGATGGGTTTGAGCAGAGAGCCCTTTCCAAGTTAGATTGCTTGCTTAGATGAGTAGGTTTGGGGGTCTTTCAGTGGTGATGGCAATGGTTCTCTGGATGAACACTCATTGCTCAACAATTTTTTTTCCCATGCTGACAATTTCAGGGCTTCTTTACTCTCAGACAAGCTGGCAGGGAATTGGAGGCAAAGAGAATAGGGACAAGCCAGAAACATGATTTAGCTACTCTTGCTAGCAGCATCTCCAGGAGATTCTGCATGCCTCTTTTAGCCTTCACTACTGGACCACCTCTGGCCACCTTGCTGGGGTTGATGCGACATCTTTCCTTTATTTCCAGTTTGGGACTGAGAGGAGCATCCTGCAGTGGTTTATTTCAGCACTTCTCCCTTTCATTCTTTCACTTCTGTAACACCAACTCCAGTCTATCTGAAAGTTTCCTGATTGGGCTTTCCTTCTCTACTAATGCACTGGCACAGTACATAGGAAGCAACTTGAAGGCACACATTTAGTGGAAGTAACTATAACCTTTGGTATTTGCTAAGGAGATCAAGCATCTACTCATTTCAGACTGGGTACAGACCAAAGTAACTACCAAAGTCTAACTTGATGCACCAATATCTTTATTGGGATTGGTTATTGGGATGGGCAAAGAGTTACTTCTAGGAGCATGGGACTCAGAGGCAGTTGCATTACTGAAAAGTCCACCCTGGCTTGGGTATCAACTCCTGAAACCTGCATCACTGGAGTATTCCACCTAGGTTTGCAGTTCATCTAATCAGGCTGTCTTCTTCCCCCCAGCAGGCTTTACTGCTTATATAACTTGGGAAGGGGCTGTGTATGTTTCAGGAACTTCCTGAAATTTGTGTTGTTTACATGCTGAGCCTTGCATATTTTTTTTATTTCCCGAGTCTTAACAAAACTTCCCACAGGATAGAATGTTGGCATGTCTGGCATGAAGAACAGGGGTTGTCATTCCACACATCCTGTATGGAATAGAATTTTCTTCCCAAACAATGCACGGTATTTCCTGAATGTTGTCAGAAAGGAGGAGGACAATGTGGTGCTCATTTTGGAGGGTTACCAATTAGAGGAAGGACCAGAAATCAGGCAAGAGACAGCAGAGCATGTAGAAATCATTCATTCCTCCCAAGCAAATATACTCTCATTATCAGTCTAATTCACATCCCTGCTTCCTAAAGCGAGCTAATTCAGAAGTACCTACAAGGTAGAAATACCTTAAAATCAAACTTAGAAAAACAATTCTCAAAGCAGAGTGTTCCAAAGATATTTCATACGTCATCACACAATGATATCAAAGAAGCAAACAGAGTTTGTTTGTGTAGTTTTTGAATGCCCAGCTTGTGATTTATTGTATTTATCAAAGAAGTCTGAAGGCTCAGTCTTCCAAAAGGCAGAGGCTCTGTTCTGGTAACAGAGATCAGGTGGGTCCACCTCAAACATCTTCTCATATGTAGCATGCAACCATTTAGGGTCAGTCAAGAGTGGGAAGAGGACAGCGGATAGGGAGAGCTCACACTGGAAAGTTGCATTAGAATCACATTACACTGAAGTATGCACACTTTATATGTATCATTCTACTTTATTATTTCTCCAGTCCTGAGGCTTTGTGTTGCAATTTCTATTCCACAGAAAGCTGAGAATTTAAGAAGTGATGCATTCTGTATTTACATACCTAGCAAGTGGTGGAATTGGACTTGGTGCCAGCTGTTTAATTTGGATCTCATTACAATGCTACCACTTTCTTCTCTCTTTATTAACTCTGCTGGGTCCTGGATACTTTGTATTTAATCACTAAAGACATTAGGGTATGGCAGGACATCCAGAAGAAACCCATGGGATACTTTGTTACAGAGATCTGCAGAGTGGTCCTGTGAAAGACTAGAAGCAGAGAGATGGGTCAGAGATGAGTCATGGGACCAGAATGACAGTCCAGATAGGATTACTTGAGAGTAGAAAAAAAAAGAGTTGAGAAGAAGGTCACCCAGCAGGCCTAGTTGAGTGAATGAACAGAGGATGAAGGGAAAGGACAGGAAGAACGAGCTTGCATGACTCATAATTGAAATGTATCTGACTGATTTTGAAAACAAATACCCTTCCCACTTTAAAATTGAACACAAAATGCTGTTTTTTATTCCCCTCTAGATAGAAAATATTTTGTGATTATTAAATAAAAAGCTGTGCTGTCTCTGTGATTTATGATTAAAAATGCTTGCACGTCTGTTGACTCCATAGGCCAGGAGAGCTGTACTTTAGCTATTGCTTGGTTTCTGGTAAGCAAAAGTCTTAGAAAAATGTAGTCTCCCACAAAGAAGCTTGAGAATCAGACTCCAAAGGATGGTGGTGGTGATGGTGATGGTGGTGGTGGTGGTGGTGGTGGTGGTAATGAACACAGGTGCATTCCAGTATTTAGAAGGTTGATGCAAGAGGATCCAGGGTTTCAAGTCAACTTGGGCTTTTTAGTATTTCAAAAACCAAAATAATAAAACAAACAAGCAAGCCACAGAAGCGTGTTTCTAGGATTAAGGAGCAGTAGCTACAGAAAGTAGACTGAAGTTTGGCACTCACCAAGAAAGAATTAAGTCTTCTGATTACTAGGAATGAACAAATCAGCTAACTCTTATGGAGCCCCAACACAAAGATGGTAACAAATGTATTAACATAGACTTATTGCTTAAGCTGTAGTCAACAAGAATTGGTGAAGTGATAGCCCTGTAATTCGACTATCAGGATTTCAATATGTACTGTGGCCTGAGATGTCCTGCCATTGTTACGTATCCACTGTTTTGAAGAGGTAAGTGAGAAAAATGCCTACCAAGAATCCTAGATGAAAGGCTGTAGGTCATAGCGTAAGACAAACTATAACCTTCTTAATATTCCTTTGGGAAGAGCCACAAAAGTGAGCTGATGTGAATATTGCTGTTTTTACATTGAGGCTTCAGTGGCATTAAGTCAACGAGAAGAAGATGAATCAGTTCGTGAGAAGACACACTATTAAAGTTGGGGCATAAACTGAGATCAGTTCAAACGTCTCATGTCAGAGATCAGGAAATGGGAGTGGAAAGGGAAACTGGTGTTAACAGACTTCCTATGAGAAGGTGTCAGACTGGGAGATGCAGACTTCTGGCTGTCAGTCAAAGGCTAAGAAGGATGTGGATTAAGGAGAATGCTAGAATGCTGGTGTTGAAGGCTTGAGTGTTGAGGGTCTTCAGGCACATGCAGAGAAGAGAAGATACACTGAACGGCGTGAAAGGGGATAAGGGTAGTTCAGCATGAAGGAAGCCCAAAATAAAAGATTCTGAGACACAAAAGACTATCCAGTATCAAGAAATGTGCTAAATTGAAGGAAAGAAGATATAAACAGCTTCTGGTTTTGCAATATGAGCAGTCTTTAAAGGCACAGTTTGAATAAGCTGACAAGAGTGGGAGGACAATAAAAAGGTGGCATGTATGTGTGGCAGGTAGTGTATTAGGATATGGTTCTATAGATTTTCTGTGTATGGTACATAGAGTGTTTATGTGGTGGGTCTGGATGGGGTGTATGTGAACTGAGTGGAGAATGTATGTGTGGTTTGCATATATTTGTATGTGTAGTGTGTATATGTGTGTGTTATTCTCTGATGGACACAGACCCTTATTTCTGAGTCTTTCAACTCTGATGTGTGTGTGTGAGTGTGTGTGTGTGTGTGTGTGTGTGTGTGTGTGTATGTATGTATGTATGTGTATTGTATATGTTATTTTCTGATAAACACAGACCATTATGTCTGAATCTTCTAACCTTGACTAGGAGGTATCCAGTGGTATCTGAAAGAGAAGGCTTCTTCAGACAATGGATACTGTGAGAGCAGAAGTTGAGGGTGCCTTACCTTGACACCAAGTAAAATGCCCAAATCAGGAACTTAGACTAAATGGGGAGCTGGCTTCTGGGATGTTAGAAGGAGCCCCAGGCTTACATACAGAAGCTCACACTGCAAGTTGAGGATAAAGAGTCAGAGAGTGAGAGCCAGTAATAAAGCTCAGGCAAAGGGAAGGACAAGTCACTTTTAGGAGCTGATCCTGAATGTCCTGATTGCAGACAGTATCTGCAACATCTGCAAACACAGAATTCCGGTGGGATTACCATGCATGGAAATTGATGACATGGCACACACAAGAATCAGCATGTTGCATGTAGAACCGAGTAATCAAGGATGCTAATTACAGTTCTAGAGGCCGTCATTTCCATTCAAACCACCACTATGTCCATGCATAAAGAAGGTAGAAAGGTTGCAAACACATGGGCGCGTGCGCACACACACACACACACACACACACACACAAGCAAGGAGTGCTCTTTTGTACATTATTTCTGTATATTTGCAACCATTTACACTGAAAATCACAACAAAGACAGAAAGGGAAAGACAGGACACCATAGCTCATCTTTCGGCTCTCCCTGCTTATTAGTACAATTCTGGTAGAAGTACACATTAGCTAGAGTAAAAAGAAAACTGTGTTGTCACATTTGTGCAGTGCTCTATCCTACCATCCCTTTATTCTGGCAAGAATAGTTAGATGTATATAAGAGCCAGGAAATACAAACTGTAATGTTAATGAATCCATATACATTCAATACTCATATTTTCACTTACTGCCGACATTATATAATATGACGATGAATGAAACCTCACAGTAGTTCCTTTTACTGAGAATGGCATTAAATGTCAACTAAAAGCCACCGTGTTTAGTCAAAAGGGAGATTTGGGGGGAAAAACTTTTATATTTTAGTAACCTTCAAAAGCAGGCTTTTTTTGTGGGCTTTGAACATAGAGCTATCCATTTTCGTTTTGCTATTCTGTAGGCAGCTCTGGGTGGAATGTTTGGCTGTATATTTGTGAGCAGGGGGAAAAGACAGTCCAAAGACGCCAAGGAGAAGGAAGAAGGGAGTCACCAATAAGCTGATGAAGGTGAGTCTTGGTCAGAGACTCACCAGCCTGCAGTGTTGGTAGTAATGGCTACTAGTGGGGGGTGGTGGGAGTGGGAACCCCCAGAGCACTATGGTCTTTCTTCTGGTAGCTCTCACCTACTTTAGCATACCTAACATTTCTGCTTCTGTTATCCAGGAACATGTTCCACGATTGAGGGTTTCCCATAGTCCTCCCTCTGCCCCAAATGCCCTTACTGTCATATCTCAGATTCCAAATAACAGTCCTTATAGGCAGAGAGAGAGGGGTGGGGGAGATGTCAGCTTGTAGGACCCTGCCTGTGTCTTGATGCCTCCTGTAGTTTTGCTCTATTTTCCACCAGTGACTGAGACCTCCAGGACCTGACTCTAGTGCCTGCTCCCAGAAGCTTTCCCAAGTCAGCGTATAGTGTTGGTGCGTTTCCCACGAAGCCCTCACCTATCTAAAAGGTGCTCAGGACAGTGTTCCACCATCTGCAGGTGACATTCAGGGAACATAGTATGGATGTTGGCCCACAGGAGGATGTCACTATAACGTCCTCAAAAGCTTGGCAGATGGATCAGATTCTCCTATAAAATTTGAGTGTAGTAATGGATGGTAGCTGTAGCTATTCAGCTGCAGAGTGAAGACAAAGTTTGGGCTGCGAATAGAATCCACATATTCTAGGCGAACAAATAATAAGAATAGGTCCTGGGAAACTGAAATTAATGGTAAATGTAGGCAGTTGCCTAAGGAGGATTAACCAGAAATGAAAGAGAAAGGTCTGGAAGTCATGACATTTAGATGTCAAGGCTAGCTATTTGGGCATGGAAGTGATGAATCACCAGGGTGTTTCCTGATGTCTTCTTCAGGTCACGTGAACGAAGTCTAGTTCCTCCAGATACAACCCTGGTGACAGACTGAAATAAAGATTGGTCACCAACGTGATGAACTGAGCAGTTTACTGGGCTTGCTTACAGAGCACACAGAAAGAGCTGCTTAGAGCAGTGTGGGTGGCCCCAAAGCAGCTGCAACACCAGAAAGTCCCACCCCGGGCATCTTGGTTGTTGTGTAGATAGAACTCTTCTACGGCTAACCCCTCGTGTATTCTGTACACCCTTATGTACAGGTCACAAGAGGGGTGCAGGGAAGTGGCTGAGATCTCAGGTGAAGGTCTGATGTCTTTTCCCCAACCCTTCCCTCTGTGAAGGAATGTCAATGTCAAAAGAGCCCTTTCTTGCATGTGTCTCCTGAGTCACAGTTACTGCTGGTGAAGATGATAATGAATGCTATTCCATTCAAAGGACGGTGTTCTACAACCCAGCTAGAGAAAGAAAAAGGTCACACTGGATGACAGCTAAATTCTATTAGTTAGAATTTGCAACAGTGTTATTGCCCACATGAGAAGTGTTACAGGGGAGTGAGTGATGTGCTGGAAACTGAGCACTGAGTGGGCGTGGGAGGTGAAGAAGTGCCTGCAACAGATACAGACTTCTCACAAGATTTGTCTTCAAAGGGGAGAAAAGAAACAGGGTGGTAGCTGAAGCAGGACCTGTGCTCCAAGGAGCGTTGGCCTCAAGGTTTAAAAATGCTGGTTAGCTGATTTAAACTCTCTCTCTCTCTCTCTCTCTCTCTCTCTCTCTCTCTCTCTCTCTCTCTCTCTGTGTGTGTGTGTGTGTTTTAGAGAGAGAGAGAGCGAGAGCGAGAGAGAGAGAGAGAGAGAGAGAGAATGAATTCTTACAGCATGCTTTCACATTAACTTGCTTATTTAGCCTTACAGTTAATTTAGAAAGCAATTACGCCCCCCCCCCATTTTCAGGTAGGGAAACCAAATGAAACTCGGAATTTGAATTGAATTCGATAAGATTATGTGCCAGGAAATGAGAGAGATAAGCCTAGGCTCAGGTTCCAGCAGATATTCAAGCTCCAGGAAGAAAACTGGATCTCCATCTGCAAAATCCCTCCGGCTCACAGCACATTCAAGGCTCTGTAATTAAGGTGGCTCCAGTTCCCACCACTGAACAGGGAGGGGGCCAGGCTCTAGCTCTTATCAAACGCTATTGAGCCGAAGCTGTAATGAGCAGCAGCAATCTGTTATTTTCCTCTTGTTTGCCTTGCAAGTTGCTCTTTTAATTCACATGGAGAGAAGGAGAGGGAGATGAATATTAAAAGCTCACATCAAGGGCCCTGGGGAGGCAGAGAGACGGGGACCTTCTCAGTATGCAGGGAAAGAAGCAGGTCTCTGACATGAGGCGAGATCTAGAGACCCAGAGTCTGTGCAGATCTCTGACAAGCCTGACCTTGGGGAATGTTGCTCATCAGACAGCTTGGCTACAGGGAAGAGCCTGTTTTGGAATTGTCTGCTTTGTGTCAGCTCACCCAAAAATGACAACAGAAAGAAAGAAACCATGTTGAGACCTTAAGGGAACTGTTTGCTCTGAAGGTGGGAGCAAGGTGAGTGCTAGTGTTACTGGTACAGGACATGTTCTGAGAAAAGCAGTCTGGCTGGCCTGGATGGTAGTTGAGTAGGGAAGATGTATGGAAATGGTGTCAATGTCAGTAGTATCAGAATTTTCATTGGTTCTTACTCAATTCTGGAGCAGGGGGATGAGGTCAGGTTCTCCATGTTAACTTCCTAATTGGTAAAAATTCAATTAGGAATTTTAGAGATTACAGAGATTGGATTACAGGATTTTTAGAGATTGGAATTTTTTAGTTGAAGCTGGTCAGTTTGGAAGGAGTCTGGGTTTTCGGGTGATGGTAATGGGTGAAGATCAGGTTTGGTGGCTGGTCTAGCTTGCTTTACTATTGCTGTGATAAAACATTGACCAAAATCAACTTGGGGAGGAAAAGGTTGATTTGACTTACACGTTCAGAAGATAGTTCATCACTGAGGGAGGCCAAGAGCTCAAAGAAGGTAGGAACCTGGAGGCAAGAACTGAGGTGGAAACCATAGGGTACACTGCTTCCTGGTTTGCTTCCAGAGCAAGTATGCTTTATAATTAGATACAAGTCCATCTGACCAGAAGTAGAACCACCCACAGTGGACCAGCCCTCTCATATCAATTACTCAAAAAAACAAAAGTGTCCATAGAACTGCTTGTAGACAATTTGATAGAGGTATTTTCTCAATTGAGGTTCCCTCTTTTTGACAACTTCAGTTTGTGTCAAATTAAGAAAAAAAAATTAACCAGCACAGTGGCTGTTTGTTAAGGCAATGACTTTATACCAAACTCAAAATCACGTAAGACTGACCTCTCCAAGTTCTGCCACATTTTACAGAGCACAGTAGTGCATGATTGATCTTTAGTCTTTATTTAAATGACTACTATGGCAATAAAATTCCACACTTATTCTCTAAGTACTTACTAAGAGAAACCTGGTAAGGGGTTTATCATGCTGGTCACCACGTGTGCTATCAGTGCTTGTACACCTATTCTTTTGAGCCTTGTTTCCTTAGCAGGTCTTCAGCTACTTGCTGGCATTGCTGGTGATTCCCGTGGCCTCATAGGTTTCTGGAGCTGCAGGGCACTGTTTAGCCCATCCAAAGCACAAGTCTGAGGTAAGTGGAGTTGATACTCCTGAGGAGAAGTCCAGTTAACTAACGACAGATGGGAGTTGGGGATAAATACTTCCCCCTTACCTCTTATACAGAACAGCTCTGAGTGTGTCTCTACATAGTCTTCTAGACTTTCCCAGTGAAACGGAACCTATTCCCACAGTATAACAATGTGGACTTCCTGAGTCTTCCTGACATTCCTCACCTCCCACCTCCCACCCCCCACCCCCGCCCCCAGTACTTTTAGCCAATGCCTTCCAAGTAAGGACTTGAAGTCAAATGTTAAGGCCCAATTTTGGGTGAAACATAACTTACAAGGTACAACAATAAATACAAAATATACTGCATATACGCACAAAAGATATGGTGTAAGGATATTTAAATAGGACTTGGAAAGATGAAAGGTTGCAGAAAAAATGAAGGATACACACCTGAGTTTTTGCTTAAAAGGGCCTACATAGGAGGTGAGCATAGTCAAATGGTACTGTGCTGTGCTCAATGATGTTCCTAGAGATATATGTCCACCCCACTGTCAGAATACAACCTCAGCTAGTAATGGAGTATGTAAGATGGAGATTAGTTAACATAAGTCTACTGAGCCAGTGCATTCCAAACCCAAGGACTGATGACTAGAAGAGGAAAGGATACAAGGGTTTACATACAGGCAAAAAGGCCATGTAATACCAGAATAGAATGTTGTAGAGTTATGACAAGGAATTCTGTTGGCTCCTAGAAGCCTCCAGAAATCAAAAAGAAGTACAAGGCTTTTCCTGGAGACTTCAGGGAAAGCACGACCCAGGTGGCAGCTCGATTTTAAACCTCCAGCTTCTGGATCCATGAGAGAATGATTTTCTGTTGCTTTAAGCCACTGTGTTTGTAGTACTGTGTTGTGGCAGATGTAGGAAACTAGTACAGAAATGAAAACACAATAGACAAGAGATGTGAGAAACCTAGGGGACTATATATAAATGGTGATGTAAAAACAAGGTGATTTCTTTTTTTTTTGCTATTATGATTTTCTTTTCAGTTCCCATTTCTCTTCCCTGCCCACAGTGTTCATTAATGAGGTAGCACCCCTAAAGGGAATCTAGCAAGCAGTTTCTCCTTTCTTCTGCCTCACAGGCAGCCCTGGGGGCTGAGGCTGCAGAGCCAAGTCTGTGTTTGCTGTAGGCAGATGCCTGTTGTCTAGGCTCCTGGGTGAGGAGGATGGAGGACTTCAGAGAGCACTGAAGGCACTGAGAAATGTCAGCTGAATGCTCACTCAGGGTGTAGGGAGAATTGCTCTGCTGCCTAATGAGCTTTGAAGCATATTTAGAAGGGAACATCAAAGCAACTGGATAGGAACTTGGATAAGAAGCATAAGGAAAAGGAGAATACATTAGATTAGGAGAGCAAAAGAATGGGCAGGGTGGGGAGGGAGACAGCTCAGTTCCCATCTTCCTCCAGGGCCATCCCATTGTTTCTCCTCTGCAGAGCAGTGTCCCTGATGTGGGTCTTTCAGTCTGCTTTCCTTTGGACTCAGGCTGTGCACACACTAAGGTCTATAGGACACGCTTCAGTGATCAATGTATTGTGCATCCAAGATGTTCTCAATTTGCCACCTTCATCTGTCTTCATTTAGAAGAAAATTTCACAAGCAAACAAAACATCAGGAGGGGGTATTCCAGTGTCCTAGGCTGGTAATGTACAATCTTAAATTTCAACTCAGACCAAGTTTTAAAGAAGAAAAGGAAGGAGGAGGAGGAGGGAGAAGAGGAGGAGAAAGGCGAGAGAAGAAAGACTCAGTGCTCTCTGTCTCTTCTCAGAAATGGACCTCAGCACTCCTCTCACAAAGGCTGAAAACCTAGGACCAACCTCTTCATGTCGTTCAGCCACCAAACACTTGCTCCCCAGAAACTCTTTATCAGACGATGGTCTTCTCTACAGTATCCCAGAGATCGTGTTTGATGTGCTTTTCCATTTAGGATTTCACTCAGTGCTCGGGCAGTACATGCTACATTTATTCAGAGACAGAAGTCATCTTTGGAAGACACATTTTACTAAAAGATGTTTAAAGGTTAATTTGAGATCTGAGGTTAAAGGTATGACTTCAAGTCATAAAACAAAGGAGAGAAAGTCTGTTCTTACTTTCTTAGGGTTCCAGTGGTGACTGCAGAATTGGTACCCAAGAAAACAGGGACTTCTGAAATACTGGTTCATGAGGTTGTCATACCTGGTTTAGCTCCTCTGCAATTTACCAAGGTCCTTTCAAAACCTTCTTTTAAAAAATATAGTATTTTTGTTCATTCTTTGAGAATTCTGTACATGTACACAATATATTTTATTATGTATACCCATACTTTCCCTATCCAGTTTCCCTGCCCTCAGTACATCCTTCTCTAAACTTCATATCCTCTTTTTAAAAAACAAAACTGACACACTGAATAGAATTAGTCTGTATGTGCAGGACTATGGGACCATCTGCTGGAGCATGGGCAACTTATCATACACCCAAAGAAAGATGACTTTACCTTCTCCAGGAATCATCAACCCTATCTTCTTAGAACCTTGTGAATCCCTATAATGTTTATGCGAGGCTTTTGGCTGGCTTGATTATATGGAGATCTTGTGCAGGTAAGCACAGTTACTAAGTTCATGAGTGCAATGGCCATCTCAAACCTTGAAGACCTTTCATGATACTCTTCCACCTCCTCATGATCTTCTATTCTTCCTGCTCCTTCTTCTGTGTTATTCCTTGAATTGGAGCTTGTAAGTTTGTGTGTGTGTGTGTGTGTGTGTGTGTGTGTGTGTGTGTGTGTGTGTATGTGTGTGTGTGTTGATATAGATGTCTCATTTAGGGCTAATATTCAATAGTCACTTGTTCTTAGCACTTTGACTCATCACTTTCGGGAGTTTCAGTATTAACCAGTTTCCACTGCAAAAGGAAGCTCCTCTAACCAAAGTAAAACCATAGTAGGTCCTCCCCTGGAGCCCATGACACCCTCAGTCATGGGATTTTGCCCAGGTTTATAGTATTAAACACCTCCCTTCTGTGGAACATGCTCAAGTCCAATCAGAAAGCAATTGGTTTCCCCCATAATGGTCATGTCACTTTTTTTGAACTAGTAAGCCCATCTTACTTGGCAGATCCATATCATAGCTGGATCCATATCACTTGCAGGATTTGTGCTGGATCATTGACATTTTTCCTCTCCTATA
This sequence comes from Rattus norvegicus, assembly GCF_021556685.1. Classification (NCBI taxonomy): domain Eukaryota; kingdom Metazoa; phylum Chordata; class Mammalia; order Rodentia; family Muridae; genus Rattus; species Rattus norvegicus. The sequence continues at coordinate 196,694,356 of NC_141535.1, read as the reverse complement.
TTCTTCATAGCATCTTCTGGCAGTAGTAAAACTAGCAACAATGGAAGATAGATCCCAGTCATCTCAGGACATTCTTAAGTGCTCTATGATTGCATGATTTACTTAGGGTATGGAATTCAGAGCAAGTTTAATGCTTCAGATAATAATAACACTACATACCCACTGCTGGCATAGTGCCAACCAACTTTATGAAGTGACTAATCATTTTACCAGTGAGGAAATAAAAATTTGCTAGGGTAAGAAAGTCTCCAACATCACATAATTCAAAAGAGGCATAACCTGTATTTATTTGAACCTACAGCTCTTAATTTCAAAGCCCAAATCCTTAACAAGGTTGAACTTCATACAATTCTCGCAATCCTTCCCAACATGAATCTTTAGGTACCTCCTCCCTCTCTTTCACCCTGATTCTTCAGTCCAGCCATGGTCATGGGAAGTTTGCATAGCCTGGAGAAATGGGTAAAGAGAAATGGCTGCTTTCATTTTGGTTTCTTTCTATCCCCAAATAATTCTTTATAAGCATTATATTCAGCTGCTCTGTTACCTCTGGAGTGAGACCACTTGTGGTGTCTCTTGGGCATCTCTGACAACACTTGCTTCCATTTCAGAAAGTCTTTCTTTGAAATGTAATAGAGACAAAGTGTCAACATAGTAGATCCTTACATAAATCTGTTTGAGAGCATCTGAGAGGAATTATGTCTCTTTGCCAGAATTTGCCTCCCCCTTTTCCCTTTTACTCTTAAGGCAGATATTTCCCAGACACTAGACAATTAGCTAGTTCAGTGTTGGCTCATGAGTTCTATCGGTACCACAACAGGATTTCACAAACATAATCTCTATCCTCCAAGACTCAGCCATCTTTTGTCTGTTCACTTGTAGAAACGTGACTGCAGAAAATGGATGGGGAGATGAGGAGGTGGAGGACTGGGTTATTAGCCTCTGATTTTCCAAGGTCAAACCTAGATTGGCCAAGAGAACAAGGTATATTGAGAGATACCTGGGATCTGGGTAAAACAGGCGGCAGGTTAGACATGCAACTAGGATAGCAGTGCCCCTGAGGGTTATTTCAGTGCATATCCACCATATTGTATTGAGACATTTAGTTCTGAAAGCAGGGCTAGAGTCATATGCTGAGACCCTGAGAACCCAGTCCTCACTTCCTACAAGGATACCTGGAACTCCATGATTGTAAGTCACATGTCTATGCTGTGAGATGGTCTTGGCAGGATACTGCTCACTCCACTGTGTCTCAGCTCTTTTTCATCCTTTTTCTTTTGACTTTTTTCTGGCAGTATCTGGAATTGAACCTATGCTGCTATGTATGCCACACAAACACACTATCACTGAACTGCAGTACAGAAATATCTACTGACTCAATCACCCTCCATTTTCCATGACAGATCATATCCAAAACAAACAAATAGGAGATAGGAAGTGGTCATGAGGCTGCCTCTAGGAGAAGGCTCTGGAGTCCTAAGTATCTCAGAGGAATTCTAGAGGGTGGGACTGCTATTGAATTTGACACCAGTGATGGTAAGAAACCTTGCTGCTGGGTCCTATTGTGTATGTGTCTATTACATACTTTAAAAGTCCCTCCCATTGGCCCATTAGGCATCAGGGTGTGGTCTGCACGAACTCCTTGGTCAAGGGCAGTGGTTCTCAACTTGTGGGTTGACTCCCTTTGGATATCTGACAACATATTACAAGGGTCACAAACCCAATATCCTGCATATCAGATTTTTACATTGCAATCCATAACAGTAGCAAAATTATAGTTATGAAGTAGCAATGAAATAATATTTTGGTTGGGGGTCACCACCACATGAGGCATTGTATGAAAGACTCGAAGCATTAGGAAGGTTGAGAACCTCTGGTCTAGACTGAGTGTAGACAGCTGACTACATAGCTATCTATCTTCTTCCTCTCTTGGCTTCGGCTTGACAGACTTCTGGGCATCTGTCAGAAGTGTGTCTAAGCAGAAAGTGAGAGTTATAGCCTCCGGTACAGAACTGTCTAGAACATTTCTTAAGAGACAGCAATAGTAAGTGGAAAGTCTTCACATCTGACCCTTTCATCTCACTGATTAAAGTTTCTGATTGAGTTTTCTCTCTCTGTGTCTTCCTCGTTCAGTCAAGAATGGTTTGCTTCTGTTTCTTCTACCTGTTTATAAGAGAGCACAAAGAGACTCACCCATCTTTCTTTTTATGTCCGTACATTTAGTTTGCCAGTATTGTCAGAGCACCAGGGTCCCTGGACCACCATATTTTAGCAGCTGTGGGAAACATTGCTAGCAGCCAGGCTGGGGAGCCTGGATATGAATATGAACCTATGTGTGAGGGTAAGTACCTGTGTAAGCCATTCCTGCCTCTCTGTGGCTCTGAAGTTCTCACTTCTTTGTATTCTTTCTCCTTCCAGAGTCTCCTCTACTTTCCCATCTTATTTACATTTTGTCTCTCATGCTCATCCTGTCCCCTTTCGAGCCTCACTGTAATGAAATAATCTCATATGAATTAGGATAAAATAATAATAATAATATTAATAATAAAAGTTGTGGGCGTTAGAGACAGGCTGTGTTCAAAGCAAAGTCCTGCCATGTAATTTGGAGCAACTTGCTCAGCTGGCAGAAGCTCACCATCAGCAACACTGGAGCTGACGGAGCTGCTAGGAGGATGAATTACAGCCTTCAGTGAGTGATTGCTCTTAGCGTTATTGCTCGCTCCTTACTTGCTACTCCTCAAACTTTCTTTGATCTCTACTTTCTAACCTGACCTTGGAGTCAAGCTGAAAATGGAAGTTGAATATTCTAGAGTAAATAGATCCAAGGGTCCTAGTCTGTAGGGGAGACTAAATTCAGGAGTTCAATCTGTAACTGACTGTGAACAATCAATTGAGATAACTCACTACCTTCGGACCAGCCGAGACTAAATTCAGAAGGAATCTCCAGAGAAGACTCCTTTCCTTAAAGACTTACCATGGGCCAGATTCTGTAGCATGTTTTATGCATACCCTTGTTCACCTCATAATAATCCTATGAAGAGAATCTATTCTTCCACCCACCATCCAGGGAAAATATTTGAAGAGGATAATCTAATATTCCTGGGGCTAAACAAAGAATAGCTACATCCAGTATGCTAACTTGGATGTCTTTGTTGTTTATAAATTAAATAGAAGAGATACTTGGAACTAGGGGAAGCAGATCTAGACTATTCTCTCCTGGTTCTGTTTCCCAGCAGCTTCCCACTGGGGTGGGAATATCTGTCAGGCTAAACAAGTAGTTGAACATTTCCATAGCTAGTCCTCTGGGTCCTATCCCAGTGGATAGAGGAAGACATATAGGGCAAGGAGAACACCATGGGAGAAGAGTTTGCTCAGGAACATGGGATTCAAGAATTACTCAGAAAGAGACAGAAGGCTGCAGAAATGGTGGGATGAAAGCAAAATGTTTGCACAGAACATTTGTTGCTAGTAATTTGCAAAGGCCTCATAGCTGAACCAACATAAAAATTGACCAAAAGTGCAATTTTCTAGAGTTAGGAAATTAGTCAGAGGACACAGAAGAGTAGGGACAAATTAAGTACCCTGCTCCAAATTCACAAAATTAACATCAGAGGCCAGAGACCTTGGCAATGAAGGGGCTATGGATATCAATGTCTAGAAGATAAAGGGAAAAAGCCATTTCTATAATGCTCATCTTGGACATCTATTCAGGGCCTTGGGAAAGATTTTTGGTATCTCATACCCTCCCTTGGATTGGGGCTGCACCAGAAAATATCACAGGAGGAGATAGATATACAAAGCAAGATGAATTCCAAAGACCAGATTTGGAAATAGAAATGAAAGTAGAGGTACCATTTTATTGAAGACCCCAAAGTAGCTTTTATGCAGGCCTCTTTTTTCTTTTGAGAGTGAAATCTGGTCTCTAGTGGAAGGGCCTCTGAGGCCTTATGAACCAGTAGGGGACTGGCCAGTTGGCCGAGCTGAGGTCAGGGAGGAAATGCTACAAGGAAAAAGAACACATCAACTCCAGAGAAGAGCTAGACCCAAGCTGGAGACATGGAGACTGCAGGAGAGAGATTGTGAATGGTAGAAGTTAGGACTCATCCTGTCTTGGAGGCAGAAATCTGGGCAGAAGGAAAAGAAGAGAATTCCCCCCTCTTATCCTTTTTTTTCTTTTTTTTCGGAGCTGGGGACCGGAATTCCCCCCTCTTAAATGATCACATAATTCCTGGATTTTCAAAATTGATTTGATTGTTTCTGAGAAAGAAACCTGCCTAGTTAAAGGTTCCATTTTGCTCCTAAGAGTTTCTGTGCAGGACAAAGAATGTCCAACCTTGAGTGGGCACTGTCAGCCTGGCTACCAAAGTGGGGACCACTTACGAAAGCCAAGCCACGTGAGCCATGGATACTTGAGCCTCTTTCCTTTCTCTTTCATGTGAGGACTTGGCTACATCATCCCTGAAGAGTCAGTGAGTGTGGGAGGTGCTAGTGAAGGCAGGAGAAGCATGTTTCTTTCCTGGGCACACCTAGGTTTTGTCTGGGCCCAGTTCTAACTCTCTCTCCCATGTCCTGAGAAATTGAAACTTGTTTGTAACCTTCATCTTGAACAGTCCTTGACCCATCTCAAGAGCATCTACCAGCCTTTGAAAGGTGACCTGCAACCTTGCTCTAAGGCAGTTTCTTTACAAAGAACAGCCATGTTACTAAGGAAAACCATGAACCGTAGGGTCAGTGACATTGGAGGTTCTTCATTTCCTATATTTTTTTGGAGTTTGATGATATGAAGAATTCTTAAGTTAGGTCACTACTAAAGTCCTGAGGGACTTTGACTAGTTCTTCTGCCCAGGTATTTATTGACAAGTGCATTTCTCTCCTTTTTGGCTCTAGGGTACCATGAGAGTCCTAATATTTTAGGACATCCTTTTTAGGTTCAGTGCCTCCTAAGGATGTGTGGAGGTAGAAAAGGCCTAGGGACCTCCGGAACTTTTCAAATATCACTGCTTTTCAAATATCAAGCTGTTGTTTTCCATTTCCTCAGGGACGGGAGAGGGAACTGAGGGAACCTCAGTTTTACATTTCTAGGGAGCTCTTAAGCCAGGAGTTCATGTGCCCATGTACACACACACACACACACACACACACACACACACCTTCAAAGGTCCAAATAACAAATATTTTCAGTATTTTAGTTCATAATAAGACAGAATAGGAAAGGTTGGGTTTTCCAACCATGTTTTCTGTCTTTAGTGAAAAACAGATTTTTGCCGGATGAATTTTCCTAAGCTAGCATGCTTATGCCACCTGATCCCTTCCAAGTTCCAAAAGCAATTCTCTCCAGTTCATAGGGACACAGAATGCCCAGTTCTGGTTGCCATTTGTCCTTCCTAAGGTAGTGACTAACTCCATTATTTTATGTAATCTGGTTGCAAGGGTAGCCAACACATATGAGCAAAACACTGGTGCCAGAACTGAAGCTCAGAGAGCACATACAAAAGTCCTGAATCAGGCGCCATAGCTGCCAGGCTTCTTAAGCAAGCCTCCTGTGCAAAGTTCACCCCTTACTTTTTTTTTTTTTATTAACTTGAGTATTTCTTATATACATTTCGAGTGTTATTCCCTTTCCCGGTATCCGGGCAAACATCCCCCTCCCCCCTCCCCTTCCTTATGGGTGTTCCCCTCCCGACCCTCCCCCCATTGCCGCCCTCCCCCCACCAGTCTAGTTCACTGGGGGTTCAGTCTTAGCAGGACCCAGGGCTTCTCCTTCCACTGGTGCTCTTACTAGGATATTCATTGCTACCTATGAGGTCAGAGTCCAGGGTCAGTCCATGTATAGTCTTTAGGTAGTGGCTTAGTCCCTGGAAGCTCTGGTTGCTTGGCATTGTTGTACATATGGGGTCTCGAGCCCCTTCAAGCTCTTCCAGTTCTTTCTCTGATTCCTTCAACGGGGGTCCTATTCTCAGTTCAGTGGTTTGCTGCTGGCATTCGCCTCTGTATTTGCTGTATTCTGGCTGTGTCTCTCAGGAGCGATCTACATCCGGCTCCTGTCGGTCTGCACTTCTTTGCTTCATCCATCTTGTCTAATTGGGTGGCTGTATATGTATGGGCCACATGTGCACCCCTTACTTTCTTGAGGAGCCACTCTGGGACCTGCCCTATTGGCTACCTACCTTGTTTTAGAGCCAATACAGCCTCATTTATTTGGTATTATTTTTGGCTAGTACATGCACACACATGTGTGCATGCGTGTGTAATTTTTGTACTGAGATTGAGAAAAGAGCTCTAGGCTGGCTTGTAACAACATGGTTTCTATTGTAGCTGTTCAAAGCAGCTGTCCTAGTTGCTATTGAAAGTAGATGGAGACCATTGCAGGCCAGACTTGTCTCCCTCCTACACAATGCAAAGAGAATGATAACCTTCAGCCAACTTGAGGACTGTTTTGAGTTCCTCGGTGAGGTATGAAAGAGCTGTTTTCCTAGGTAGATGGCTAACACATTTGTTTTCCTAGGTAGATCGCTAACACATCTGCATGTGCAGAGTGCAGGCCCCTCATAGGGGGAACTAGATAACACTTATTTTTACCAACAGAGGCCCTGGGGGAGACTCAATGCAGATGGAAACTTGACCTATGAATGTTTCAGTGGCACTTATACTTTTTGTTTTTAGTCCATGAGGGAATCCTCTTCCTTGAGGCTGAGTTGCTATGTTAAATAACCCAAAAGAATATGACCTGTTTTCACTAATTTTCTGTCCCCTGAAAATCTCTCCCTGTATTTGGAAGAGAATGAAGACTGAAGCTTATAGTTTTTAAAGAAGATTGAGAGTCCTGGTTATGACCATGCTTTGAACCCAGACATTGCCTACTTCTGGATAAGCATGTCGCCTTCTGCCTGAGCCTGCTTGTCCTAGATAAGTCATCGGGCAAAGTCATTAATTTATGATTTCTTTTGTGGAAAGGGATGAGACTGAATTCAGAAAATTAAAGGCAGCTAATGCTGTGGTTTAATGGCATGTACCAACTCAGCATTTTGATTAAGAATGCAGGTTTTACAAGGAATACACACAGGCTTGACTTAGGCCTCCCTGCTCATATGTAGCAGATGTACAGCTTGACCTTTATGTGGGTCCTGAACAGCTGAAATGGGGGCTATCTCATCCCCCATCTAGTTTCCATATCTGTTTCCTCTAGTGGGCTATGTTCTACTAGCTAGGCTGCCTTGTCTTCCCTCAGTGAGAACGGATGTGTCTAGCTTCACAGATACTTGAAGTGCCAGTGGGGTGAGGGTACCTGGCCCCCACCCACTCAGAGGAGAAGGGGAGTGGAATGGGGGAAGGATTATGGGAGGGGTGATGGAGGGGAACAGTGAGTGGGATGTAATGTGAAAAAGTAAATAAATTAAGTTAAATTAAATTTTAAAAAATAATTCAGGTTTTTAGATATCACCATGATATTTACTAGTTGTGTGGGTTATTACAATACTAATTAAAAGAAAAATAGTAAATCCCAGAAATGTATTTAACATAAAAATAAGATGTTTCCTGCATAAAATCCCTACTCTCCTTCTGTTAGGAGAGTAGGAATCTCTATGTTTCCATTAGTTACCTTTCTCATTGCTGTAATGAAGTATTTGACAAGAAGCAACTTCAGGGAGAATAGTCTACTCATAGTCTACTGTGGCAGGAAAGTGATAGTGGTATTTACAGTTCATCTGGACTGAGAAGACAGAGAAAGATGAAATCTGACACATTTTCTCTGTTTTACTTTTTAAATTCGGTTCAGGATCACAGTCCTATGGGTTTACAGGTCAGGTTGTGTCTACAATCCTCATTTAATCTTCTCTGGAAACACTCTCACAAACGCCTATGTAGAAGCACATCTTTTAGGTGATTCCAAACCCAATCAAGTAGATAATAAAAATTAACTATCACAATGTTCTGCCTGTGTGTTTTTTTCAAAAAGAAAATTCCTCCATGTTTTGAATGTTTCTTCCAAGATACAAATATATCTTGAAAGAAAGCTTGTTAAGACACAGGATGTTAAAAGGAAGGTGAAATGTTTTACCTTGCATTAAACTTAAGAAGTAAACAGTGAAATAGCTTCAGGAAGTCACTTAAACTGACTAGATTCCTTAGGCCCCTCCCCAGCAATGTGTATGTAACAGTTGGGACTGCTATGAGATACTTGCTGACCAACCAAGCTTCCTGGGAGTTGCAGAGAGCAGCTGAGCTGTCTGAAAAAGTCTTAGCCCAACAGAGATGCATGGAATGGATACTCTGCAGTCATTGTATTGCCTGTGCAATCATCAGCTTTCATGTGTGGTCTGCTAAGCTAAGGTGGCCTTTGAAGCAGCTGTCCTTGAGTTATTTCTGCTCCTATATGTAACTCTTCACACATATTCTTTTTTTTTTAAAGATTTATTTATTTTATGTATGTGAGTACACTGTCACTCTCTTCAGACACCAGAAGAGGGAATCAGATCCCATTACAGATGGTTGTGAGCCACCATGTGGTTGCTGGGAATTGAACTCAGGACCTCTGGAAGAGCAGTCAGTGTTCTTAACCGCTGAGCCATCTCTCCAGCCCCCATACATATTCTTGGAATATCTCAATAATACTTAATGGTTTCTGTTTCCTCACTTTGGTCTATCATTGGTTCCCTACCAAGGAAGAGTAGATATTTGTCCATGTATTCACAGAAATAGTTTCAGACAACACACCAAGCTCATACACTGTTAGTTGTTCTTTCATTATTATCCAATCTGCTCTTCTGTTATTACAATAACTTGTGTATCTTTTTGTTAGTACATAAATATATCTATTTCTTTTAAAACTGGTACATATTATTCTGACATACCATAGTAAATTGTCATTTGTTTGACTCTCCAATTGTTGGAACACATTCATGAATGAAGCTGAGTGAGAAGATTTCTGAGACTTTGTGAAAAACTCCAAGTAAACAGGATAAGGGTGTTATGATCTCTGTTCTACCACAACACAGGCATGTTGGAATGTGTATAGTAGATATGAGTGTACATACTTAAGCTTATTTATTACAGTTGGTTATTATTATTAATTTATATGCTTCTTTGGAAAAACATGTTTTTGACACATGAAGCAAAGTTGTGGTTGTACAACTAAGTTGACTCTTCTTAACTTCCAGAGTATGAGTTTTTGATGCTCTGAATAAAGTTGGCTATTGCATGAGACTTTAATGTATTCTGTTTTTAGGCCCTGCCCTCCAAGGTTCACTCCAACTAGAGTGGCAACATTCAATTCTCAATTTTCTCATTATTTGAATCAGGATAGTAAAGGTACCTATTTTATAAGGGTGTTGTTAAGGCTGAATTAATTTCTATTTGGAAGGATTTCATATAGTATTCACTGTATTTTTTAAAAACCCAATGATTATAATTATGTATAATTTATATCTCATACCTACACTTGAAGAAATTACAGGTTTGCATGATGCCAACTCGTAGAGTTAAGAATGGAAACAGAATGCATGACTAGCAGTAAACAGACCAGAAATGCTTGTATCACTGCAAAGTGGCCCTACTATATTTAGTTTCCAGATGCTAAGAATCATCAAATTAGACAATGTGCCAGATTTATTTGAAAGATAAATTTTCATTAGAACCAGAATCTTGATTGAATTTTTTATTAGTGTATCATAGATATAACCAAAGGTGTCACAGGGTTGGATATGTGTTTTGTGCTATGATAAACTAATCATCTGAATGAAGGTTAAAAGTCATGATTTTGATAAACTACAACAAACACAGTGGAAAGTACAGTTGGCATAAAATTCTGAAACACGGACTTAGCTTGGGCTCTTCTACTAACAAGCTATAACTAAGTCTATGTTTTAGAATTATATTTTATTTTTCTTGCCTGTAAGAGAATTTTCAAGACTTCTTATGAATGTTAAATAAGATACTGGAATCACCTAAGAACTCTTTACTGAGATCCAAGAGCTGAGTGCATGAGATGTTCACGACACACACTTGTTAATATACTTAATTAAGCAGGAAGGGAGCAAAACAGTTCAGGTCACGGTCATATAGATTCAAAGACAGGATGTGGCTCTTCTGCTGTGTTCTGTAAGGCTCCTCCTTGGGTTCTTTTTGCTGATCTAAGCTGCTGGATGTGGTATAAAGAGCATATAAGACACATGGCTGCCTTTACATCTTTGTAATAAATTCTGCCTGACTTTTAAGATGATAATTTGGGAAATTTGTCTTCAATATAAGAAACATTTTGCCAACAAAGTTGAGCAGAGAAAGGATATTCTCAACAAATTCTGTGGCCTAGAGTATGTGTAAGGGAGGTGATGGTGAACAAAGTTGGGTGCCCACAGGTTTTACACCTTAGGAGAGTAAGTGGTTGAGACAGTTTACCTAAATATTTTACTGAGTCATAGAAGGAAAGGACTTTGGATCATTATTCCGCTCACTAATTAAGACACTTTAATCATTTTTATACCACTAAAAAAGAAATGAAGTGTCTGTAGTTTTAATGAATTATGTTATCCCTGTATCTGTGATCGGATTTGAAATTATGATCTTTACAGATTACAGAGGTAATCACATCAAAATGAGGTCACCAGGGTATGCACTAGTGCAGTATGACTTCTGTTTTCATAATAATGGTTATGGACACTGGAAGGGACACACATCGGAAAAAGGTGATGGGAAGATTCAGAAATAATGCTCACGTGCAGACAAAGCAGCATCAAAGTGACAGAACTGAGGGGTTCTTGAGGCTCCCAGAAACCAGGAGGCCTTAGAGTGATTCTTCCCTATCATCTTCAGTGCCACCATGGCCCTGTCAGTGCTGTGGATCATAATCATAGGACATGGTTCAAGCCTTCAGAACCATGAGGTAATACATTTTCATTATTCCAAAGTATCTAGCTTTAGTGCTTTGTTATGGAAGCTCCAGAAAACTAGTAGACGCACAGTCTTGCAGCGTGTGTTGAGATAAAGAGGTATACATGTAGAAAAAATAATGGTCCCTGTCATTCTGGACTTGATAAAAATTCTAAGGCTGATAAGACAATTTGCAATAACGTTTAAATTTGACCAGAATAAATAATATGACAAGACAGATGGAAAGAGAAAGTTTATGCATGATTGGAAAATAAAACCACAGAAGAAGAAATATACTAACCATTTTGTTTACTAAAGATGTTTGAGGCTTCTTTAGTCTTAAATTGACCTATTGCTATGATTTTGCATTTCTGTTCAGAAGGTAGATCTAGCTCTCAGATAATAAAAAGAGGTCTTAGCTGTTGATGCCCAAACTCACTGATAGGTTATGTAATTGGTGGGAGATGGAGATCTGTGTCTTATCATCCAGGCATCAGGTCAGAGGAAGGACGTGGGTTGGGTTTCCACTGCACCCACTCTGTTCTCAGGTTCACGTGCCCTGTGAGCACCAGAATAACTCTGCTGAAGTCCAGTCTTCCTTCACATTTCTCACACCTCACAGCCAGGGAAGGTGCTCAAGCACTGGGGTGTGTGCATGTATGTTTGTGTACATGTATGTGTGTGTGTGTGTGTGTGTGTGTGTGTGTGTGTGTATTCGTGGGTATGTGTGTTCATGTATATACACACAAAACACTGAGAATCTAGAACAAAGGTGAAGAATTTTATTTTTAATGAAAGAAAGAACTGTCCCCTCCTATAATCAAACTTGGAGTTGTTCTTTTCATATGCAATCAAAATTTTTGAAGTGTAGAGTTGGAAGATGCCTGGGAAATGTAGATTATTTTGCAAAACAAAGGATTTGTTTTTTGCAAAAACAAAAACAACCAACCAACCTAACCAAACCAAACCAAAAATAACAAAACTATTTGCGACTTCCCTGCAAGGCCAATTAGAAAACAATATTTTTTTTATGAAATTGCATTTTCCCAGGTGTAAGAAGGGGAGGCAAGCAAAAGGGGAAAGTTGTGGGTGGGGTTCTGGCAATATACTTTATAGATATGGTGATTTTGTCCATGGGGAGACGTGCTCCACTCTGTATCAGATCATATCACATTAGCTTCTGTCCTTTTGGAAATAAGCAAGGAATATGTGTACATGAGCAGAAAGACAGACATAAACCCCAAATCTCATATTTTCCATGATAATGAAAGGAAAGAAACACATAGCTCGTGTCTGTCTCTATGATTAGTTGTAGCCAATGAACAGTGCCTAAATGTTTTTTCTTCTAGTGGTAATCAATTCAATCCAATAAAATTTATTCCAACAATTGCTCATTAAGTACTGATTCTTAGCCAATCACTGAATCATAATCTTATGGGCACTCTCTGCCTTCAAGGACTTTATGAATTGACGTCAAACACTGTGAGAAAAGTAAAACTATAGGAATATGGACAGTGATGGCCAGGGAGATGGTTTAGCAGATAAAAGTGCTTGCCACCAAGCCTGATGATCTGACTTCTTATTCCTGAGATCAACATAGGAGAAGAGAACCAACTTCTTAACTCTTACAACTTGTCATATGACCCCTACATGACTCCATACAATCAATATAAAATAAAAAAGAAAGAAGGACAGTTAAAATCCTTAGCCATGGTTCCACATGAGAACTATCTGGGAAACTTCAATAATAGACTGACCACCATCAAATGTGCATATGCAAGTGTTTTAGGTTGCATCCAGGCACTGATGTTTTTATAATCTCCTCATGTAGTTTTAATGTACTGCTAGGGTTGAAAAGCACTGTCCTGATGTCAAGAGCCATGGAATAGAGAGCTAGGAAACATCAAGGTTTTATTTGATAGGCTTTGGATGCATTTCCACATGTGAAGCTTTAGAAATTAGAGGAGTTTTCCACAGGTAGAAGGAATCATGGGACAGGATATAGAGACATGAACAGAACATGGCTGACCTTGTTTACACAGTTCCCAGAACACCTAGGAAAGGATGGAAGGTAAACAGACAGACAGGAAAAGTACTGTGGTGTCTGCATTGTAAAAGGGAAACAACAAGCATTGGCAGGGCCAGAAGCAGAACGCAAATCTCTTGGTTCCTTGATGACACTAGAAAGAAGATTCAAGGATCAGAACAAGGATCAGTTCTGAGACAAGATGAGGTAGCTGAGTCCAGAACTCTTCTATAGCTGGTAAAATCCAAGTTGACTCAGGGCAGGAATAGATTGACAGCCAGAGAAAACTTATTGGTTTTATTGGTCCGGAGGGCAGGATGTTAATGAACTCTTTTTGCAATATAGTGAATAAGGAATGATTTGTTTTCTGTAATCTGCCATTTAAAAAATGTTAGAGACTAGAGACTAATTAGCTTTTACCAGGTCACAAGGATGGGGATTAACCATAACCCACATGGCTTGGGCACTCAAACCCTGACTATGGGTGGCAAGGGAATGAAAAAGGGACAGGCACGTAAACACATACAGGAAAGATAGAGTCAGGTGGGGTGGGCTACCCATGAAATGCAGAACCTCAGCATGTTTATTATGTACAGCACAGCAGGAGAGGTAGCTAGTCTCTGTAGGATGTCTCCACAGGTGGGCAGTTTCAGACTATAAACATCAAAGGGAGGAGGAGGAAGCTCCAGGTGCTAGCTCTAGTACACACTGATCTTTGGCTTGCACTCAAACCCCCAAGAAATGTTTTGCCATTCCTCTTGAGACTGCCCCATATGGGTGAAATGGCTTTATAATTTTCCATGGGTTCAAGGCCTTGAGTCTTTGCCGCGGCAGTGCCCACTTCAATACACATATTCATTCAGTACTTCACTCCGAGCTTCCTCTGTTCCCTACAGAATTTGCTTGATTTCAGTTTGTGTTTTCCCCATTTATTTGAATTCTCACTTGCCTTATACTCCCATTCTGGATATATATATATATATATATATATATATATATATATATATATATACACACACACACACACACACATATATATTCTGTATATGAGTACATATATGCATATACTGTATATGGGTATATATGTATATACTGCACATGGGTATATATGGGCATATATACTGTATATGAATATGTATACTTTATAAGAATGAATATATATATATATAATATATATATATATATATATATATATATATATATAAAACCTTCAAACCGAATTGTTCTGTTTCATAACCATTTGGTTTTGTACTCGGAGATTCATGATTCTGTTTTACCTATTAAACCACAAGTTCATTCAAATAAAATATAGTTCCATGGATTTTAGAGATACATACAACGACTATTTATTTATTTAAGGGACAATTTAAGCATGATTACTAAGTATGAAATACTTGAAATAGAATAGTAAACAGACTGAATCCTGTCCCGGTCCTCGCACAGCTCAAAACCTACCATAAACTTCCTCATCGATGAGTGCTTACTGAGCCCATGTCCTCCCTCATCTTGTTCTGTTGACCTGATTATCCCACACCTAGTCAGTTCTGTTTGAGTTGTAATCCAGGTATCTAATCTCTTCCTTGGCCTCTGGGATGAATTGAGTTCTACAGTGTTGACAGGATCACATGGATTAGCCCTTGGAAATGTGATTTGTAAATAGAATAGAAAATAATAAACCATGGCTTGGAATGCAGTTTTCGATGAGGACAGATGGGTTTGAACAGTACATATAGGACCAGGCAGATGGGCAGGGGTTGAATGAGAATGTCAGTGCCAACATTGCCATGCACCACTAAACACACCGTTTCTATATCTCAGGGTTCAGGTAAGAAAGCCACATAACAGCAAAGTGAGATCCAAGATTTCATGGATGACTTCCAGTAAACAGCAGAAGACAGCACCCGATACAGCCTTGGATTCAGTTCCCAAACCAGTCAAATGTCCGCGGCACCCTGTCCTTGGTGCTGAAAAGACTTTCCCTGAATGTGCCTATTGTCCCTGCCACTTGGCAGCATCTGAGGATAGTGATGGGACACAATGCTTCACTCTACTTTCATAGGGAATGGGGTAATGAATGCTAAAATGCACAACATGTGTACTTGTTGGCATAGATGTTCAAGAGTGGTTTGGGAAGTCAGTCTCTGGAGCTCCATGCCATTTGTGTCCTGACGAAGCTTGTACACATTCCAAGAATGTATCTTATCTCCTAAGTATTGAAAGTACAAATACCAACCCTGTAATGTCGCCATACAGAAGCTGTGCTGTTCTCTTCCTTATGCTTATGGCCACTGTGGAATTTCACTTGGTTTTTTTGGTTCTTTTTTTTTTTTTCCTGAGCTGGGGACCGAACCCAGGGCCTTGCGCTTCCTAGGTAAGCGCTCTACCACTGAGCTAAATCCCCAGCCCCCGGAATTTCACTTGTGATTAATGTTTAAAGGCATTAGCTTGTCATTTTTATGGATTGTCCTTTCTATATAATTAAGTCTTAATAGGGTTTTTTATTTATACCAATATTTAATAAAACACTAGCAGATAGTGAATGTTTAATGGGTTCTTTGTAAATAAGAATAAATAATTAGCTCTTGATTATATGTTTAAAGAATTTAGAGAAAATTTATAAGTATTGTATTCTAATAAAACTCATTTTATGTTGTTTATTTTTACTTTTAAAATATGTTAACAGATTAAATAAATCTTCAGTTTCCTTTTTAAAGGACTTGGAATTTTTGTCATACAGACCTTTCATTGCTGGGTTGGAGTTACACCAAGATATTTTATATTATTTGTGGATATTTGAAAGGGTGTTGTTTCCCTAACTTTTTTTCGGCCAGTTGATTATTTGTATAGAGGAAGGCTACTGATTTGTTTGAGTTAATTTTATATCCAGCTACTTTGTTGAAGCAGTTTATGAGCTATAGTGGCATCTAAAGTAAGTTTTAGACAGTATGACTTTACAAGAATAGTAAATAAAATACTTTTTTTATTTTCCAAAAAAGAAGAATCTACAGTCAAGACTATTAACTCAGAAGGACTTACTATTTCTCTATAATGTTTCTTCTTCATAAGAAACCACATGGATTCATGAGGTGTATAGCATTATAGTCCATAACATTTCATTTTATCACAGTCCTAGCTCTAAGGTGAGAGTGGCATGTGGAATGAGAAACCAACGGCCAAGAAAGTTACCTAATGGTTCTGAGATAACAATATTAAAATCTCATATTCCTGATTTTCTTTCAGTTCTTCTGAAGTGCATTCCTTTCTTAGTGCTTTGATCAATGCCACATAGATACCAGCAGTTGCACCAAGCAGAGAAGTATTTATAAACAAGCAGTAAAGATGGGACTGAGAACAATAAATGCTTAGCCAACAAAACAACAATTTATAGCGTCTCAAGAAAAGGCAATTTAAGTTTGTTTTTACTTCTAAACTCAGGGTTCCTTCCATTGCTCAGTTGCTGCCAAAGCAATGTTGAAATACGTCTAACATGTCTTGTCTGTTCTAGTGGGATCTGTGGAGACTGGAAACTTTTAAATGAGCTTTTCTGATAGGAGCTATTTCATCATAGTAATAGATATGCCTTTTCTTCCATGAGAACTAACAGAAAGAACTGACTCAGTTTGCTGTTGCCTAGTACCATTTATTCTAGACAAGCCTCTTCCCTTGTCTTAAAGCACTTTGATCTTATATGCTCTTCAACTTTTTAGCTATTATTACATTTAGGACAATTGTGGTGGTCTCCAGCACTAGACAGACATAAACAGATGCAAGTTATATGGTGTATCACTTACTCTTTCACTCAGTATTTAACAAAAATCTTACTGTTATAGATATACTTTATTTTTATAGGGGAGCTATGAAAGAGTCGCAAAATGTCCTAATGGGATTTCATAGTATTGATGGCAGATGTGCTGTAAAGCTGTAAAGTGTTGAGTCATGATTAGGACAGTTTAAGACAAGAGAGGATTTATCAGAAAACCACTTGACTGATAGCCAAGACAAGATATAGTTGTGAGATATTATGTATCACTTCCAGTAGATTGAATTGGACTGGGTTTAGCTCAGGGAATTTGGTGAAGGAGCCATGACAGGTGGTTTGCAGACTAAAGGATGGAGAAGGAACAGATACTACTTTCACCTTAATCTCATTAACTATGAAGAGCAATTTCATGGTTATTAGACAAAAGTACACCACATTTGTAGTGTTTTAATAATTAAGTGTAGAAAAAAAGGGCACAAGCATTTATCTTCCAAAAGTTCTTATTGAGTCCTGTAAAGAGAGGAATACCATAGGTTCTCGCTCACACACGGAAGTAAAAACAATTGATTACTTTTTGGCTGTGAGCCAGCCTTTAACAACTGAGCCATCTCAACATAGATGAACCCTTCGTCAAACTAAGTAAAGGGCCCAGAGGCAGTATCCAGATTAACAAAATCAGAAATGAAAAGGGAGACATAACAACAGAAATGGAGGAAATTCAAAAAAAATCATCAGATCCTATTACAAAAGTCTATATACAACAAAACTGGAAAATCTAGATGAAATGCATGGTTTTCTAGACAGATATTACATATCAACGTTAAATCAAGAGCAAGTAAACTTTCTAAACAGACCCATATGCCATAAGGAAATAGAAGAAGTCATTAAAAACCTCCCAACCAAAAAAAAGCCCAGGGTCAGATGGATTTAGTTCAAAATTCTACCAGACCTTCAAAGAAAACCTGATATCAATGTTCCTCAAACTATTCCATAAAATAGAAACAGAGGGACCATTACCTAATTCATTCTATGAAGTCATAATTATTCTGTTACCTAAACCACACAAGGACCCCACCAAAAAAGTGAACTTTAGACCAATCTTGCTTATGAATATCGATGCAAAAATACTCAATAAAATTCCCCCAAACCAAATCCAAGAACACATCAAAACCATCATTTACCATGATCAAGAAAGCTTCATCCCAGGGATGCAAGGTTGATTCAAAATACGAAAATCCATTAACGTATTATCTATCATATAAACAAACTCAAAGAAAAAAATTGCAAGATCCTCTCCTTAGATGCAGAAAAAGCACTTAACAAAATACAGCACTCCTTCATGTTAAAAGTATTGGAGAGATCAGAAACTCAAGACCCATATCTAAACATAATAAAAGGAATTTACTGCAAACCAACAGTCAATATTAAATTAAATGGAGAGATACTTGAAGCAATTCCACTAAAATCTGGGACAAGACAAGGGTGCTCACTCTATTCAATATAGTACTCAAAGTGCTAGCTAGAACAATAAGGCAACAAAAAAGAGATTAAGAGGCTACAAATTGGCAAAGAAGAATTAAAGGTATCACTATTTGCAGATGATAGGATATTATACATAAGTGACGCCAAAAATTCTACCAGAGAACTTCACCAGCTGATAAACAACTTCAGCAAAGTGGCCAGATATAAAATTAACTCAAATAAATCAATAGCCTTCCTTTATACAAATGATAAATAGGATGAGAAAGAAATTAGGGAAACAATTCCCTTTATGATAGCCACAGAAAATATAAAATATCTTGGGGAAACTCTAACTGGACAAGTGAAAGATCTTTAAGATGAGAAATTCAAATTTCTCAAGAAAGAACTGAAAGAAAATCTTAGAAAATGGAGAGATCTCTCATGCTCATGGATTGGCAAATTAACATAGTAAAAATTGCCATCTTTCCATTCAATGCAATCCCCATTAAAATCACAACACAATTCTTCAAAGATATGGAAAGAGCAATTCTCAAATTCATCTGGAAAGACAAAAAAAAACCAAAAAACAAAAAAACAAAAAACAAAACAAAACAAAACAAAAAACAAAACAAAACAAAACAAAAAACAAAAAAAAAATCCCAGAATAGTGAGAACAATTCTTAACAATAAAAGAACAGCTGGGGGAATCACTATCCCTGACCTCAAGTTCTACTACAGAGCAATGGTGATAAAAACTGCATGGTAATGGTACAGAAATGGACAGGATGATCAATGGAATAGAACTGAAGATCCAGAAATAAAACCACATGCTTACACACACTTGATCTTTGAAAAGAAGTCAAAAATATACAATGGAAAAAAGAAAGCATTTTTCAATAAGTGGTGCTGGTCTAACTGGATGTCTGTATGTAGAAAAATGAAAATAGACCCATATTTGTCACCATGCACAAAGATCAAGTCCAAGTGGATCGAGGACCTCAACATAAAACCAGACACACTGAATCTAACAGAAGAGAAAGTGAGAAAGAGCCTTGAACTCATTGGCGCAGGCAGAAATTTCCTAAACAGAACTCCAGTGGCTCATGTTCTAAGATCAAGAATTGATAAATGGGACCAAACCGTATGAAACTGGAAAGCTTCTGTAAGGCAAAGGACATAGTCAATAAGACAAATCGGCATCCTAGAGATTGGGAAAAATCTTCACTAACCCCATATCTGACAGAGGGCTAATATCCAAAATATATAAAGAATTCAAGAAACTTACCACCAAATAAACCAAACCCAATTAAAAAAATGGGGTACAGAACTAAACCAAGAATTCACAATAGAGGAATCTTGAATGTCTGAGAAGCACCTAAAGAAATGTTTGATATCCTCAGTGATCAGAGAAATGCAAATCAAAGCGACCCTGAGATTCCACCTTATACCAGTCAGGATGGCTAAGATCAAAACCTCAGGTGACAACACATGTTGGCAAGGGTGTGGAGAAAGGGGAACACTCCTCCATTGCTGGTGGGATTGCAAACTAGTACAACAACTCTGGAAATCAATTTGGAGGTTCTTTAGAAAATTGGAAATAGACCTACCTAAAGACCTAGAAAAACCAATCTTGGGAATATACCCAAAAGATGCCCCACCATGCCACAGGAGCACATGTTCCACTATGTTCATAGTGGCCTTATTTGGGATAGCCAGAAGTTGGAAACAACCCAGATGTCTCATGACAGAAGAATACAGAAAATGTGGTTCATTTACACAATGAACACTACTCAGCTATTAAGAACCATAACAATCTGAGGTTTCCAGGCAAATGGATGGAACTAAAAAAATATCATCCTGAGTGAGGTAGCTCAGACCCAAAAGGGCATGCATGGTATCTTCTCACTAATAAGTGGATATTAGCAATAAAAGTACAGAATACCCAAAATACAGTCCACAGAACTCAAAAGGGCCTCAGTTCCACTTGGGAGGGAGAAGAAAGCAACTACAAGGAAGGAGGGATGGAGGGACAGGGGAGGGAAAGGGAATGGGTGTGGGGGGAGAGGGGAATATGATCTGGTATTGAGGGGGACTGAAGCCCTGAGGTCCATCAGAAAGAATGGAAACAGGTGACCTTGGGAGGAAGGAGGTTGAGAAGACACTAAAATATACCAGTGACCTGGGAAGTGAGAGACTCTCAGGACTCAAAAGGGTGGATCTCAGATGAGATGCCCTACAGTGGGGATAGGGTACTTGTTAAACCCACTTTCAGCAGAAAGACGGGGCATCAAGTGAGGGATGGGGTTGCTATCCCACAGCCAAAGCTCTGACCCATAATTCTTCCTGTATGAAGGAAATGCAGGGATGGAAATGGAGAAGAGCTTGAGAAAAAGAAGGTCCAGTGACAGGCCCAAAGTGGGATCCAGCTCAAGGGGAGGTCCCATATTGAAGCTATGGAGTGTTCACAAAAAGTGTCTTATCATGACTGCTCTGCAAAAGAACCAACAAGCAGCTGAAAGAGTCAGATGCAAATATGTGCACCCAACCAACGACCAGAAGCTGCTGAGCCCTGTGGTTGAATTAGGGAAAAGCTGGAGGAAGCTGAGGAGGAGGACAACCCTGTGGGAGGACCAGCAGTCTCAATTAACCTGGACCCCCGAGATCTCTCAGACAATGGATCACCAACCAGGCAGCAGACACCAGCTGAGATGACATCTCCAACACATACACAGCAGAGGACTCCCAGGTCTGGGTTCATTCAGAGAAGATACATCTAATCCTCAAGAGACTGGAGGATCCAGGAAGTTTAGAGGTCTGGTGGGTGGGTGGGGTGGGGACATCTTTGTGGAGGCAGGGGGTTAGTGGGGGGGGGCAGGGAAGAGGTATGGGATGTGGAACCCTCAGGGGGTGGACCAGGATGGAATAATATCTGGAGTGTAAAAATAAATAAATAAAAAACAATTATCATAGAAGATATATAGGTAGAATAGTGGATAACAGAGGTGGATATATGAAGGATATATATATATATATATATATATATATATATTTGTGTGGGTGTGTGTGGGTGTGTGTGTGTGTGTGTGTGTGTGTGTGTGTGCGCGTGCAGGGAATGGAGTCATATATACTTTAATCTTAGCATTTGGAAGACAAATGCAGGTGGTTTCACATGAGTTTGAAGCTAGCTTTGTCTGTATAGTGAGTTCCAGGTTAACCAAGTATACACAGTGAAATCCTGTCTTAAAAACAGTGAAATTATTTGGGAAGATTAACTTGTAGTTTTGTACATAGAGTACAGCATGGGAACTATTGACAGTAATATAGTAATTCATTAGCTAGAAGGGAGACTGGAATATTTTCAACTTGAAGAAATGATAAATACCTGCAGTGATATTGATTACTCTGATTTGACTGCTGCAGCCTATAATCTGTGCTATATTATATTGTACCACATGCCATGAATACGTATAATGATTGTGTCAATTACCTTTTTGAAAATATGAACTTTGAATATACTGAGAGACATCAGGGATTCTTACATACAGAGGAAAGGATACATAAAAATACTGTGAGTCTGAAACTGTTCAAAGACAAAGATTCAGGAGGAAAAAAACCCCAGCTTATTCTTTGGTCTTGGGCTTCTGATCTGATGAAGTATGAGAAAAATAAATCTCTTATTGCTTAAGCAAAAGCAAGCAGCCATAACCCTTATGAGTCTTCTCTGTTCTCTTAGTTGTCACGACTCCTGCACTCTTGGGCCGACCGAACCAGAAATAGGATGTATAAATTTCCAGGGTCACAGAGGAGAATCCAGGATGTGCTGCTTTGAGAGTTAAGAAAGGTAGTTTAGAGGAAGTGAAATTTTAGTTGAGATGTAAAGTTCAGGTAGGAATCAAAGGTGATTGGAAATGTCAGATGATTATTAAAACATGCACAGTGGCTCATTTTAAAAGCGAAATGTGTAGTTTTCTAGAGTCTGCTGTTTGAGGCAAGGAGTCATAAGAGTTGTAACTGGAGAAAGATATAGAAAGCAGATCATCATGGCCTTTGGCTTTGAACAGAAAAGCAGGGCCTACACAGGGGAGAGATGCTTATCTTGAAAGGTGTTTATCACAGAAATAACAGGAACCTTGCCTGTACTCTTGAAAGGCCTTTCAAGGTGCTTGCTGTGGAGTAGACTGGACCAGCTGGGGGTCTCTTACTAACTTCGCTTAGGCAAAAGTGAATGGTAGGAGGAGCTCTACACCACCCACGGGACTGAGAGAAGCAGGTGGGTTTGGCAGATTGTTGGGAGTCAGACTCTGTAAGACTAGTGATGGGTTGAATACAGAATGTGAGAGAACTGAGTAGGGAGTGGGGAAGCCTCACAGTCTGGCTCATGCCGCATCATTGCGCTTTCCTTCTGTGGGTGACTGACTCATCGAGCCAATGGGTCTGAGTGTCGAGTCTCTAAGTGGTTTCTTTGGCTGAGTGCTCAGTGGATGGATGTGTGTCTTCCCACTTCCATTCCCCGCTGCTGTTCTCATCTCTGAATTCTGTATCTTATTTTCTCTCCTGAGACCTCACCTAAATTCCAGGAAGACTCATACTGAGGATAAGGAGTGATAGAGGGGAAAACTAGGGATTAAAGATGGCTGTGTGTTTCAATTTGCTGTTTTGTTTCCAAGAAAATAACCTCGCTTCTGACTTCAGTATTTGCTTTGACCTACAGGATAAATCCCCTGTCTATTTTCGTCTGCCACTTTGTGTCAGTCCGGTGATACTTGGAGAAATAAACGAATACTTTTCTATATCACAGAGGGCAAGGAAAACATGACCTTACCCACTCGTTATTTCCTTTCTCTCTGAGTACCTACCGGCATCTTTCCTTGGAAGATTAGAAAGGAGAACCAAAGAAAGCATCGTTAGCTCTGTGGAGGATAAAGCATCCCTTATCTTGTTTATTAGCTGAAAACCCATCAAAGGCAAAACAAACATCAGCGCAGCACTGTCATCTGTTAATCAAGATGTGTAGGTGAAAGGGAAGGCTAGGGAGAAGGAGCGAGATGCCTGACAGATGGTGCAGCTTCTCACAGTCAGAGGACACCTGGACCACTGCACAGAGGCCAGGGGACGGAGGAGGAAATTAAACGTTCCCTGCACAGGCTTCTGGCAAGGGACAGGGGATGCTTTTGGAGCCATCTCTTTAGACAGCATCTTCAAGCCGCTGTGGTTATTTTAGGGAAAACCTGGATATTTCTCTAACCTTTCCCACTCAGCCTTAGAAGCAAGAGGATGTAGCTCAGACTGTAGTGGAAATGACAGTGCAGCGGGCACATCAATTCTGTGAGCCTCCGAGACTGACTAGCTCGGTTCCAAATGAGCTTTCCCACAAGCTGGGGTGGAGCTCTGCAGAGTGTGTCAGGGGCCCTTGTTTCCATCAGCTTTTCAAAACATTCCCAAGAAGTTTGATCTTGCTTGGCAGGAACTCCCTACCAGCTGTGCTGGTGAAATAAGGGGGACTTGCCATTTTGAGCTACTTTTCATCCTGGTGATGCTTTTTGAAGAACTACATCATTAGCCAGGCTGAAAGTGGTTTTCAAACATTTCTTTGCTCAGGCATTCCAGACAGGCTAAAAAGGGTGCTGGAGGGGTGAGGGGTGACCCTGGAACCATACAGGAGGGGGGAACGACCCTGTTTTGGGGCTGCATTATTCTCAGAGCTGGCAAGGGGTAGGGCAGAGGCCTTCACTGAGTAAGAACCTTTGTGGGTGTGTCACCCCCCAAAAGCCTGGAAAAGTAGCACCACATTCCACTGATGTATCTTAAGATGCTTTAGGGAGTTTTATCTGGGCCCTTCAACCTCACCTTTATGTCTCATCAGAAACCGATGAACTCGGGTCTCTGTGAGAGCATCACAGAGATTTCAAAACTCAAATTCTTGGTTTCTGTCCTTAAAAAAAATGTACTTTTTAAAAAAGTGGATTTTCAGTCAGACATGGAGGCTTACTTTTATAATGCCAGCTAAGACAGGAGGATAGTCCTGAGTGCTAAGGTAGCCTGGGATACAGGATGCATTTCAGGTAAGTCTGTGTTAGAGAATGAAATCCTATCTTGCTCCCTCTTCACAAAAGAGTGTTGGGGGTGGGGGAATCTCAGAGCTGGCTTTAGAATCCCTGAATGTGATTATTTACTTTGAGAAAAAGCCACCTGCATTCTTAACAAGCCTCTGGGGGGCATAAAATCCACACAGAAATTTGGAAAGTATTATGTTTGAACATCTGTTCCTGAGCGTTCTATGCTCTCTGGCTCTCATTTCTGTAGCTGGGGGACTCAGAGTCACTGTGGGCTTCTGCCACAACAGTGACAGAGAGTTCCAGCTGAGAAATGCAGGAAACCAAGTCTAAAACAGAGGCCACCACAGGGCAGCAGCCAGGTAGCTGTTGGAATTCTGAGGGAGCTGTCAGGCCCCTCAGCCAGCTGGAAGCTTAAATGTCAGAGCTTCTCAGGATGCCTCTCTGGAGAGCTGACTGCTCCCAAAGAATGAGATAATAATTGCATTGAAAATTCAGGAGCAGCAGAAGGCTTGTAGAACACATTGGGAATTTTAATCACTTTCTCAGAATGGCTTTGATTAACATCCCTTCCAGCCCTTCCTAGGTGTGTCCAAAGCTTTCCTAGTTTTAGCAGACAGGTAATTAGTGCTCTAGCTGAGAAGAGAATGGCAGGCTGCTTAGATCAAGTAAGACAATGCATACAGAGACACGCAGCCGCTGTAAAGGCTCGAGCTAGAAAGGAGAGCTCCTGACGCCAAATGCAGTTCAGACTCCTTTCAGCCAGAGCCACTCAAAGGCCCATACACTTCAAATCATCTAACACCATGGCTCAGTTGCTCAAGCTGTCTTCCTCCTGCCCAGAATGCACTGAAGATCTGTACTTTTTCTGCCCACAGACTCTACTCATTTCTTAAGGCTGAGTTCATGTGAAATGGCTTGGGAGCAATGCCCTTCTCCCTGTCAGAATCAAGCACCCTGTGCTTTCCTATATTAAGGCATTTTGAAAAAAAGTCCTGTACAGTTTCTGTCATGTAGTAATTACACAGTAAGTATTCTCTTCTTTTAGCTCAGTTTCTTTCTATGCATGTCTGTGTCTTCCAGCATAAGAAATGAGCTTCTTATTCTTGGTATTCAACAATGACTACACAAAGCCTGGCTAATGAGTGCTCAGCAAATGTCTGTTGAATTAAAACAGTAATACTGGTAAGAGAAGATAACCTGGAAGATGTAGAGTGAAGAAACAGACTTGCTGAGATGGGAGACCTTTCAGAACACCAGATCACTCCGGGGTTCATCCAAGAACTATAAGGACAAAAGGACACATCTGATTCTAATCTATAAGCACCAAGAAAATCCTACCAACACACCTACAAGAATAGTTTTCAGTCCCGTCTACCACTGGTGGTGCATTATGTTGTCTTAGTTTGAAATTCAAAAAGATACACCAAGAGGTCCCCTCAGGCCTCAGTAGTTCCTCCTGCAATGTGGGACACAGAAAATTATTACCGTACGTGTAATTCTGCCTTTCCTCCCCTCTGACACATCTTTAGAAGACAGGTGCCACTGGGGGTTATGTGTTATGGCTCCTCAGAAACAGAGCCATTTGTACTAGTAGTAGGAAGCATGAAGGGCAGGGCAGGAGATGGAGAAGAGGCTCATAGTTGCTCTTTTATTCTTTTTCTTCACTTTTCTCTGGTACCACATTCCATGATAACGTACTCAAACCTACAAGTAAAAGAGAATAATACCGCCCTGCTATCACATTGCAAGCAGCTTTCTATTACAAGCATTCACCAATAGCTTTACTCCTATATGATGATCAATATCGTATAGGAATTTCTTAAAAACGTAGAAACTGAGATACAAGTGTGATGACACATGCCCTTAATGCCAGCATGCAGGAGAAGGAGAGTGACTTTGAAACCAGCCTGGTTTGCAGAGTGGGTTTCAGGCCAACCAGGTTACACAGTGAAACTCTGTCTCAAAACAGACAGACAAACAGACAGAAAGCAGAAAAAGAGAACCCAGAACTCCAAGCAAAACAACAACAAACTTATAGAATCTCAGGTCCTCCCCTAGATCTACTAAGTCAGAATATGGCTTTTAAGAGGATCCACCGGTTCGGGCATGGTGCAGCATCAAGCAACTGTGCATGTAAATAAAATCAGGAAGAACAGATGTAAGTGATGTTTAAAAGATATTATATTCACCAAGATTTGGGAAAAATGGAACAAATTTTCTCATAAGAATTACTAAGGCCTGTAATGGTGACATACAGACTTATTCTGTGAGACTATATCTCACAAAACAGGGCGGATGATACCTAGGGAAGAATGACATCACACACACACACACACACACACACACAGAGAGAGAGAGAGAGAGAAAGAGAGAGAGAGAGAGTCAAACACTACAACCCACAAGATTTCTTATGAAAAATTTCTTAATTTTCATGAAAATCTGTAAGTCAGTCTATCTATCTATCTATCTATCTATCTATCTATCTATCTATCTATCTATCTTTTTCTTTTCTTTTCTTTTCTTTTTTTTTTTTTTTACAAAAAACACTGACATTTTGATTGCATTTTCAATAATCCTGTAGGTTCTTCAGGAAGAATGGATATCTTAATAATGTACAGTCTTGCAATTCATGAACACAATCTGCATTTCCATTTCTTTAAGTCTTTTAAATTTCCTGGACAGTGTTTTATGGTTCTCAGCATAGGCACCTCTTTATTAGAGGTCTAGATGTATAATTTTTTGTTAAATGATATATTTTTAAATTTATTTTTATTAATTATTTTATTTATTTACACTTCAAATGTTGTCATCCTTCCCAGTCCATTCTCGAAGAACTCCCCACCACATTCCCCCTCCCCTTTGCTTCTAAAAGGGTGCTCCCCCACCTACCCACCCACTTCCACCTCATCCCTCTAGCATCCCCCTTCTCTGGGGCATCAAACCTTCACAGGGCCTAAGGCCAGATAAGGCAGCCCTCTGATACATACATAGCAGGAGCCAGAGACTGGCCTATCTCTGCTCTTTGATTGGTGGCTTAGTCCTTGGGAGCTCTGGGAGGTATGGTTATATGATACTGTTCTTCCTATGGGGTTTCTATCCTCTTCAGCTCCTTCAGTCTTTCCCCTAACTCTTCCACTGGGGTCCCTGGGCTCAGACCAATGGCTGGCTGTGAGTATCTGCATCTATCTTAGTCAGGTACTGTCAGAATCTCTCAGACGGCCAAGCCAGGCTGCAAGCACTTCTTGGCATCAGCAATAGTGTCCAGGCTTGGTGTCTGCAGATGGGATGAATCCCAAGATGGGTGGTCACTGGATGGCTTTTCCTTCAGAGTCTGTTCCATTTCTGCCTCTTCATTTCCTTTAGACAGGGACAATTCTGGGTTAAAATTTTTTGAGATGGATGGGAGGCCCCATCCCTCAACTGGGAGCCATGTCTGTCTGTTGGAGGTGGTCTGTTCAGGTTCTATTTCCCCCACTGTTGGGCATTTAGGCTAATGCCATCCACATTGTGTCATGGGATTCTCAACTAAGGAAACTCAAATGACCAAGAAGCACTTAAAGAAGTGTTCTACATCCTTAGTCATCAGGGAAATGCAAATCAAAACAGCCCTGAGATTCTACCTTAATCCAATCAGAATGACTAAGATAAAAAACTCAGGCGACATCACATGTTGGTGAAGATGTGGAGAAAGAGGAACAATCTTTCAATGCTAGTGGAATTGCAAGCTGTTGTCTGTGACTTCCTAGTGGTTCCCCACCACCTGTTCCCCAACCAACACTGCTCCATATTTCTGGGCTTTTCTGCTGTCTCTCCCCCCATCCCCCAACCGGATCCTCCTCCTTTTCCTCTCCCCCTCCTCTCTTGTACTCAGGTCCCTCCCTCTCACTTCGTCCCGTGATTATTTTGTTCTCCTTCTAAGTGGGATTGAAGCATACACACTTTAGTCTTCCTTCTTGTTAGACTTCATGTTGTCTGTGAGTTGTATTGTGGGTATTTTGAGCTTGTGACTAAAATCCACTTTTCAGTGAGTACATACTATGTGTGTCCTTTTGGGTCTGGGTTACTTCATTCAAGATGATATTTTCTAGTTTCATCCATTTGCCTACAAAGTTTATAAAGTTATTGTTTTTAACAGGCACGTAAGTTACCAGTGTGTAGAGCTTGTTTGGTGAATCCTCATCCTCATTACGCTTTCTGGACAATCGCACTTGGATGCGGTACGGAACATTCCTTACTCCCGTGGCCCAGACGGCTTTATTGGGCCTGGTGTCTATGCGCACATCTGGAGTCCCCATCTCCTTCATGGCAAATTTCCAAATTTCTTTGAGCGCCCGAGGAGCACGCTTCTTGAAGCCCACTCCATGGATGCGCTTGTGAATGTTGATGGTGTATTCTCGGGTCACCACCTCGTTTATGGCAGAATGGTCCTTCTTCTCACCACCCTTCTTTGCGGGAGCCTTCTGCGGAAAGGAAGGGCGTGAGGAATTTTATCTTAGTCATTCTGATTGGATTAAGGTAGAATCTCAGGGCTGTTTTGATTTGCATTTCCCTGATGACTAAGGATGTGGAACAGTTCTTTAAGTGCTTCTTGGCCATTCGAGTTTCCTTAGTTGAGAATGCTCTGTTTAGCTCTGCACCCCGTTTTATTTTTTTTATTTTTTATTTTTTTGGTTCTTTTTTTCCGGAGCTGGGGACAGAACCCAGGGCCTTGTGCTTCCTAGGCAAGGACTCTACCACTGAGCTAAATCCCCAACCCTGTACCCTGTTTTAATTGAGTTATTTGGCTTTCTAGAGTCTAACTTCTTGAGTTCTTTGTATATTTTAGATATTAACCCTTTATCAGATGTAGGGTTAGCGAAGATCTTTTCCTAATCTGTAGGTTGCCAGTTTGTCCTATTGACAATGTCCTTTGCCTTACAGAAGTTTTTAATTTTATGAAGTCCCATTTGTCAATTTTTGATCTCAGAGCTTGAGCTATTGGTATTCTGTTCAGGAAAATTTCCCCTGTGCCAATGTGCTTGAGACCATTTCCCACTTTCTCTTCTATTAGATTCAATGTATCCGCAATGTGGATGTTCTTGATCTACTTAAACTTGAGCTTTATATAAGGAGATTAAAAATGGATCAACTTGTTTTCTTCCACATGCAGATATCAGCACCATTTGTTGAAAATGCTTTCTTTTTCCCACTGTATGGTTTTGGCCTCTTTGTTAAAATCAAGTGACCATAGTGTGTGGGTTAATTTCTGGGTCTTCGGTTTTATTCCATTGATTGACCTGTCTGTCTCTGCACCAATATCATGTTTTTTGTTTCTTTTTTAATCACTATTGTCCTATAGTACAGCTTGAAGTCAGGGATGGTGATTCTCCCAGAAGTTCTTTTATTGTTCAGGATTGTTTTGGCTATCCTGGGTTTTTGTTTTTCCACATTAAGTTGAGAATTGGTCTTTCAATGTCTATAAAATATTGTGTTGGAATTTTAATGGAGATTGCATTAAATCTGCAGATTTCTTTTGGTAAAATGGCCATTTTTACTATGTTAATCCTGCTGATCCATGAGCATGGGAGACCTTTCTATCTTCTGAGGTCTTCTTCAATTTCTCCAGGATGCTGATTTGTCTTATTGACTATGTCCTTTGCCTTACAGAAGCTTTCCAGTTTCATGAGGTTCCATGTATCAATTCTTGATCTTAGAGTGTGAGCCATTGGAGTTCTGTGTAGGAAATTTTCCCCTGTGTCAATGAGTTCAAGGTTCTTTCCCACTTTCTCTTCTATTAGATTCAGTCTATCTGGTTTTATGTTGAGGTCCTCGATCCACTTGGACTTGAGCTTTGTGCATGGGGACAAATATGGATTTATTTTCATTTTCTACATACAGACATCCAGTTAGACCAGCACCATTTATTGAAAATGCTTTCTTTTTTCTATCATATATTTTTGGCTTCTTTGTCAAAGATCAAGTGTGCTTAAGTAAAATTAACTCAAATAAATCAGTACCCTTCCTTTATACAAATGATAAACAGGCAGAGGAAGAAATTAGGGAAATAACTCCCTCCACAATAGCCACAAATAATATAAAATATCTTGGGGTAATTCTAACCGAACAAGTGAAAGATCTTTAAGATAAGAAATTCAAGTCTTTCCAGAAAGAAATCGAAGAAGATCTTAGAAAATGGAGAGATCTCTCATGCTCATAGATTTGCAGAATTAACATAGTAAAAATGGCCATCCTACCAAAGGCAATTTACGGATTCAATGCAATCCCCATCAAATTCCCAACACAATTTTTCAAAGATTTAAAAAGAGCAATTCTCAAATTCATCACGTAAGGCAAAAATAAACAAACAAATAAACAAAAACCAGCTCCCCCAAACAACAACAACAACAACCCTCCAAAACCAATAAGAAGTACCAACGTTAATAAAGATGAAAAAAAAACCAAAAAAAAACCCCACCCCAAAACAAACAAAACCCAAAATAGTGAAAACTATTCTTCACAATAAAAGAACAGCTTGGGGAATCACCATCCGTGACCTCAAGCTTTATACAGAGCAATAGTGATAAAGAAAAAAAACCTGGATGGTATTGGTACAGAGACAGACAGGTGTATCAATAGAATAGAACTAAAGACAGACATTTTATAACATTTTTATTAGTTCAATAAAAATTTCATGTTTTTATTATATTTACCCTATTTCGTCTTAGCTTTTCCCAGATCCACACAGTTCCCCCTACCTTTCCAACTTTGTGTCCATGTTTAAAAAAATCGAACCCATCATAATTAGTTTGTGCTGCCCCCAAATTTTTGGATGTATGGTTCTCTACTGGAGTGTGGAGGATTTACCAAGTGCTACGCTGTTAGAGGAAATCAACATGCTTTCTTCTAGCAGCTATTAATCACAGATAGCTCTTCAGATAGGGGTGGTACTTCATGTTCACCTCTTCTTTTCATGGTCTAATTTTATCTGCTTTCATTTTGTGCAGGTTATCACAAATGCTATGAGTTCCTATGTGCAGCTGCCCTCCTGTATTCAGAAGGTATTGTTTTCTTTAAGTCATCTAATGCCTGCTACATGCCTTTGTCCCCCTCTTACACAGCGATCCCCAGGTCTTCTAGGAGTGACTGTGATATAGCTGCTATATTTAGGGTTGAGAATTTCAAAGTCATTTTTTCTCTGTACCTTGAACAGTTATAGGTTCCCATGATAGTCATTCTCTACAAATGGAATAGAAACTTCTTTGATGAGGTTTGAGAGATTAGGAGTCAGCCTAATAGTATGTCCATTCAGCAGAGTAAATTAGTGGTTCTCTTCCACACATGTAATATGTATAGTGATGTCTTTTCATACTTTTCTGAGATTAGAAATTTAGAATTTCTCCTGTAATTCTCTGAAAATATCCTGGTTGTTATTGCCCCCTAACAAATTAAACTTACTGCTAAAACCCACCAATTTAGTTTGTGGCTCAGAAGTTTTAGGATGGCTCAACTGAAACACTGAAAACTTTAATTCAGTTACATTTAGCAGTCAGTGGGATTTGGTCATGTTAGTGTCTAGGCTGAACATTCAAGATGCCTTCCTTACAAGGCTGGTTGTTGGTGCTGACTATGGGCGCGACAGCTCAGCAGCCGTTTTCCTCCAGGGCAGGAATCACAAGAGAACCAGGTGGAAGTTAATTTCCTGGTTTTGATAAAGTTTGGAAGTAAATAAGTGCCAGATACACTAAATTCTATTAGTCTTGAACAAATCATCAAAGCCAGCAGTGATTAAGGGACACCAGTACAGGCTTTTGTCTTTTCGTGAGAAAAAAAGGGAAAAAAATTCTAGTCATATTGTTTAACCTTGCCAATAATACAAGTAGATATGGGAATTATCAAATTTCATTAGTATTTTCAAATAACCAGTTACTTGTATTGATTTTTATCTGTCATTGTTATGTAATTGATTCCTTGTGATTTTCTTCTGTTTACTTTGAATTTAATTTGCTCTTTGGCCAGAATCAGAACAATCAGCTTATTAAGGTGGGAGTGAATTTGGATCACAGATTTTATGCTTGGCCCTTGTTCTAATAAAGATAATTAAAGTATTTGAAGCGACAGAGCTTCAAAGTACTACAAATTTGAAGAATTTATAATTTACAAAATTGTAACGAGTGTCATAAAGTTTTCATGTAGAGCCATATAGAGAGCTGTTTATGAATTCCAGAAAGCATAGGAGTTAGGCTGGTGAATTGAACTTCCCAGAAGAAATCACAGTTTTCATTGGACATTCTTCAAAGTCTGCTTGACTGGCTAGAAATTCCATGGTTGTAGAGAGGTTAGAAATGTTTCAGGTCCAGAATCTAATTATCTTGGTCTGCTTTGAATATTCCTTTATTGTCCATCTGTATATAAGACCTAACATAATTGTAATGACTTTTGGAATGCATGAACAGACTCTAGCTTCTATAAACTCAAAAGCTAAGAATGCCAGCAGATAACATTTGAGGTCTATTTCAGAGGATTTCCTGTTTTGCTCTCACCGACCTACCTATTCACCAGTGGATTTGAAAACTATGTCAATCTATGACTTTGTTCTGTTACTCAGAATACTTCAAGTGAATCATCTCATTGGAACATAGAGCTCGTGGTAACCTAAATTTGTATTCCTGGGCCATGATCACTAACATTTAGCTTCAGATCATCTCCTCTGAGGTCAGAGCTGTCTTGTTTTCTATTGCTGTTGTTTGCTTTCTTCATTTTTTATATTGACAGGGATAACTACACCACTCTCTTTTATAAAGTGTATAGAGTGGGAGCGAAGACCTAAAGCCATATTGGCTGAATTTAATTCAATCTCTGCTTGTAGAGCTGGTTGATTCTGGCCAATTCCTGAGATATTTGTGTTTCATTTTCTTATCAAACAATAAATTAACATATTGTTGACAGGATGACATAAATTATATGTAAGGTACAATTGCATAGCACAATATATCTTAAAGGTTAAGAAGGTTAAATAAGTTAAGGTTTAAAAAAAATTAGCAGAGGACCAAAAACTATTTCTCAGTATCTTTGCTCTATTAAAATAGGAAGACAAGAGAGAAGCTATTATATGATTAAAATTATTGTATCTGGTATGAGTCAAGCAGTTGTGATGGACATTGGGCTTCTCATTTAAAATCACTCTAAAAATTTACCACCATATTTTTTTCAGGATTTTAGGATTATTGCCATTAGTATGTTCAATGTAATTTACAGCTACTTTCACGGGTCCTGAAACCATAGAATATAAATGCTTAGTGCTTACTAAATCTCAAGTACCATTTAAAATACACTATGTGTAGATATCTTTAGCTTTTCCAGTACATCTCCAAAGTCTTTCAGTTTGATAGAATCCATAGACTAATTTATTAGCCTCTGGTTTCCTAAAAGCAGAACTGATCCTCAACTCACATTCTAGGTTTTTAAAAAGAATACCTGGTCCAGTTTTCACTTTGAACCTCTGGGAATACTAGACCTCCTGATCTTTTCTCTGTTCTTGGCTGACTAAAAACAAAGCTTCAAGCCTGGGCAGACAATAGAGTTCAGGGGTTAGAAATAAAGATCATGAGACCAGATATGTCTGAGTTGGAGTCCTAAGAAACCTTTTGTTAGTTGTGTGATTTTGACATCTGTACAACCATCCTTTGATTTAGTTTTATAAGCAGTGGTGTAATAGCAGGCTTTGCTATGCACTACCAGGGAGAAAACAAGTAAGGAGAAGGGAGACTCTCTGTACAGAAACCTTGTATTCTGGTGGCTCTACAGCTTCTTTATACAATTGTCCTGAGCATAATTGGCACAATGCAGTGGAAGGATTAGCACAGTATTCCTGGGGCATACTTTAAAAGTCACAATATTACAAAAATGAAAACACTCCCTGAACCTCATATATTTTTTTAGACATCTCTTGCTTAACATAATAGTGTAGAAGAATTGCCTGATAGAATAAAAATCATTTCTACTGCATCATTTTGCTTCACTGTCAATCTTTCAAAGACCAAGAAGATGAAAACATAGCCAGGATAACTTATTTTAACAATTTAATAATTGTTTTGGTAGTCTGTAAAACAAAGAAGATATTTTATTTCTTTCCTAACCAAGAAGTCAAGGATTATTGGTCATTAATTGTCCATCCTTAACCGTTTATTTCAGTCATTCAGACAGATGTTCTATATGAGGCTGAGGGTCACCATTTCTTTTGGAAGCTTTTTAAAAAAATTAATCATTCCATTCATTTACGTCTCAAATGATATCCCACTTCCCGGTTACCCCCTCCACTCCATATCTCATTTTCTGGTTATCCCTCCACAGCCCCCCATCCCACATCTGTCCTTCACCTTCCCCTTCGCCTGTATGAGAGTGCTCCCCAACCCATCCACACTTTCCTGCCCTACTGCTCAAGTATTCCCCTATGCTGGGGCATCAAGCCTCCCTGGGACCAAGAGGCTCCCCTCCCCTGCTGTCAGGCAAGGCCATCCTCTGCTACATATGTATCTGGAGCCATGGATCATTCCAGGTACACTCCTTGGTTGGTGGTCTAGACTCTGGGAGTACTGGGTGGTCAGGCTAGCCTATGTTGTTCTTTTTGGAAGCTCTTTTAAGACCCAAATATTGTTGTGTTAAATATGACCACATACATAGTAGTAAAGGGGTTAAGTGGATTAAGAATAATATGGACTGAATCACTTCATACTTCTGAAGAGAAGCCATCTATACCTAGAGAATTAATACCCCCTACTCTCATCTATTATAGTGGATGGGCATTTCCTCCATCCTATGAAAGATCAGCCCCTTAGATCTGACTCTGCATTGTAGTCATTCTTGTAGCCACCTGTTTCTTCCTGGTAGGATATTGCCTTCATGAGGCAGCAACCATGTGCCACATCTTTATATTTTTTGCATGTATCATGATGTTTGGTACATAGTTGATAATGTCTATTGAATCAAACTGAAGCAACATTGATTCTCTTTCAAACCATAGTTGGTCACATTAATACCAATCTAAAATCAATTCTGTCTAATAGTCTCTTGGGCTTATAGAAACTACCCAAACTATCTAACCAATGACGGTTTATTTATTTTAAAATACGTCGAATCAAATTCTGCTAAATCAAAAATTAAAAAAAATTAAAAAATGAAACTTCAGTTTAAATACTTTTACAAATACCATGTCATCTCAAAATAACAAATTTATCATAGAATATTGCAAATATACCTAAAATCAGAAATGGGATCTACTGGTAGTAGATAAAATTCCCATGATGAAGTTTGCAAAATATCATTTTAACTTCTATTCCTTTTGTTTGGATTATTAAACTACTTGGAATACATAATGGATGAGTGAGTTTCCAGATTATTTGGATATTTGGAGAAGGCAGATATTGTTTCCTATTTGAGTACATTGTGTGAGTAATTTTCGATTGGGTGTCAATAGATGAAGAGACTGACATCTGCTCACGCTTTTCAATAGTTGTTTTAGGAAGATTAGTGAAGGGAGAATTAATTAAAAAGGAATAATTATACTTTAATATGTAAATTGAGCAGCAGAGGCATACTCCGAGGAATTGAGACTGAGTCCTTTGTCAAATATTTATCAAGTACCTCAATCAAATATGATTGCCACCATCTAGGTCCTTGAAGCTTGGCTTGTGGAGTGGGCCTTTAAGTTGAGGGAACATCTTTTCAAAGAAGTTCTAATAAAGATGAACCTCAAAATGAAGGGGCTTGTTTCCCACTACTTTTTTTTCCTGAAGCTTTTTGGCATGATTCAAAGTTGTTTCACTCCTTTCCACTCCCGAGCTCCAGAAACTCAAAGAAATTAGGAGATATCACATGGCTACACATAAAGCAAGGACTGTTATGTAACATTCCTCAAGGAAGAAACACCAGCTTGTCTTACATTTAACATAAACATGAGAGGCTACTCAAACAACTCCTCCCTAAACAGAGAGTGCATTCCAGGGTGACTATCGTGTTTCTAGTGAGAACTGGCTGGCATTATCCTGGCTGAAATAAACAAATCTAAATAAGTGGTATAACATAAAAAGTACGTTCTGTTTCTCCGGGCATCTACATAATATGAAAAGCGAAGTAGATGCTACTCAGTGTCTTGATTGGTGCCTGGCATGAAGTATATATTAGACGCACATGTGCACATGCAGCACCACTTTGAGAAGTACATGGCCCAGCTTCTGAGGGAGAATATAGATTAGGCCCCTCATCATTTAGCGTAGGCAGCTGGCCTCACCCCCTGCACATCTGGTATGCAAAGCACGTGAATCTTCCTTTAATCAACAATTCAGAATAAAAGCATTTCTGACTCTCATCAGAAAATCCAACCAGGAACTGAGTGCAACGCAGCTCCTGCTAAATGTTCTCCGGGAGAGTTGATGTTCCAGAGGAACCGACTAATGGGTATGTTATCTATGTATGTTCTTCTCTGCGCCTTTTCTTTGAATTTAGAGACCATTAAAATTGTATCTGGACTATATTATTTTCTAATTTTGCATAATTTGAAATGTTCTGTTCCTTTATCCATTTTTTAGACAACCCATATTAAAACCATCTACTTAGCCTGGTACTATAGATTTGCAATAAATATGTGAGTACTGGAAGAATACATATTTGAACGTATTTCTGGGTTTTGTCCTCCAATAAAGGCAAACATGGACATAACATCTATTAAGTTTTTCTTTATATTCTTTTATTTTCTCTTGGGACATTTTCTTCCCTTCAGCCTTCACATCTTAGCTGGATATTGCCTCTTCCTGTCAAGCCATTATACCTTCTTTCTTTCCCAGACATGGCTCTAAGTGTTTGCCGCCCTGGTCCCAGTACAGTTAATGGCCAGACACCGGCTTCTGTGATTGTGTGCATTCATCTATCCTGCTTGCTAGACTTTGAGCCATTTCATGACATGTCTGTTTCTTCTTCGTCTTTGGAGCTGCAGCACACGGCACAGGGCCTTGCCTGAAGTAGGTTAATAAATGTTTGAATGTCAAGAGAAAGAATAAAGCAATTCAGTCTTGCTTATATAACCTACCGAACATTTCTCCCTTGAATTCTGTAACGGGGAAACGTACTTTCAGCACATTTTTACTGGGTTTCTGCTTTATGCAAGTTTCATTTTCTATAGATCATGGGATATCGTTATGGTCCCTGCTACCCAGGAGTTCTCCATCAGGTGAAGAAGACCTACACAGCGTGCCTGTGAGCACATTCAAATAATCTAGATTCAGTACTTAAATACCAGCATAAAGAAGGTGACTAAGACAGTGGGGGAGATGGAGATGACTAATTTCATGATGGAGTTAAGGATATTTGTAGCTCCAGGTTGGCTATAAATGAGTAGAATTTTAGCAGACAGGCATGGATATGGGAAACTTATGTCATGTAGAGGGAATAGTTGTCATTCATGTATCACTTCATTCCACAAGGTTTAGTAGATTGAGGTTTCCAGTGTGCAGACACCTGTTCATCTTAGTATTCGTGAAGACTTAGGATGTGGGTAATAAGTAAGCAGCTACCTATTGTCCCAGTCTTAAAAACA
The DNA here is from genome assembly GCF_021556685.1 of Rattus norvegicus. NCBI lineage: Eukaryota > Metazoa > Chordata > Mammalia > Rodentia > Muridae > Rattus > Rattus norvegicus. Next base: position 196,656,623 of record NC_141535.1, on the reverse strand, counting down.
CAGGCAAAGCAAGGAAACTTTGACATTTGAAGCTTTCTATATATTCTAGAAAGGTTTACAACATAAAAGAGTAAGGGTTAGCAAAATGGCTCAGTGGGTACAAGTTCTTGCTGGCAAATCTGATACCACGAGTTTGACCCCTGGAATCCACCATGGAAGAAGGGAAGCAACTTCTGGAGGTTGTCCTTGGACTTCCACATGAATGTGTCCATACTTACACATATCTATCATACACATTCAATAATAAAAAACACAATTAAAAAACCGGAGAGAAAAACACTAAAACAACTCTAAACTTCCTTTAAAGAAAATATTGACATGACTAGATGAAAATTAAAAGGATGTAATGAATTAAAACATGCTCATACAAATCCATAATATAACTAAAATTGACAATTTTGAAGAAGAGATTCAAAGAAAGGAATTCATTCATTCAAAGATATGAATAAGAAAAAGATGCTTGAAGTGGAAGAGTCCAATACCAGCTAATAGAAACTATGGAAAGGGGGAATGTAGGAAATAGATAAAAATAGAATTATCAAAGGAAGATTTGATGAAGTTTTCCACATGTGTATGTGTGTAAGATGCACATTTCTTCTAGGCATGGTGGGTCACGTCTTTAATTCCAGCACTCTGAAGGCAGAGGCAGGGGACCTCTGAGTTTGAGGCTTGCCTGGTCTACACAGCAAGTTCCAGACAGTCAAAGTTACACAGAGAAACCCTGTCTCGAACAAACAAACAAACAAACAAACAAACAAACAAACAAGCAAGCAAAAGATACACATTTGTGCATATATGTGTATTTGCTGTTTGTTGCTGCGTGTGTGCACACAGGTGTATTTGGTATACATGGGTGTGGGGTCTCAAAATTGATGTCAGTTGTCTTCCTCGGTTGCTCTCCACTTTATTCATTGAGGCAAGGTTCCTCGATTAAGGCCAGAACTACCTGATTGGGCTACTTGTATAGCTTAGTTTCAGGATCCCATCTCTGCTAGAATTACATGGGGGGCCAGCATGTCCACCCAACTTCTTATGTCGGTTCTGGGGATCTGAACTTTGGTCTTCTCGCTTATACTGCAACTGCTTTACCTGCTCAGCTGTCTCCCCACTCCTGATAGTCTTTTGGAAAACCCAATCCGTAGATATTTAGATTAAAATTCCAAAGCCATCTCCTCAAAATATAATTCTTTTCCAGCCTGGGAATATATGATTGGCCAAACCATTAAGATGTGCCACAGATAAATTTTAAACAAAAAGTAATTTCAGCAAAGTTATCTTCAAGGTATAGTGCCTCAAAAACCTTAAGACATGCTCTACCCGACAAGACAAAAGAAGACAGAAAAAACACAAAGAACCGGATGCCATGGAGAGAGAAGGAATTCTCCAACTTAGATTGAGTATGTTGCGAAGGGAGCTTTCAGGACAGTGGCAGTGTAATTGATTCAGAAAGGAATTGATCCTCAGAGCAGAAGAATAAAAGGTGGAGGAGGCACATCTTCAAGAAAAATAATGGCAGGATCGAAAACTACCTTTGAGAAGCTGTTGGAGGAAATGAGAAGATTTAGCCAGTTATTGATAAACAGAGTACTAAGAGAAATGAAGAAAAAAATGAAAACAAAAACAAGGAAGCCAAGGGTAACTGTGCTAAAAACGTAAGGTTGCAGAAGGAAGCAATCAGCATGACAGAACTCTTGGACTCAGCAATGGATATCGTGTACAGGAGTCTGACAAGATCAATGTTGTCTGTTGGTGGGAAGAAAATTATGTTATAACTATACAGAGAGGATAAAGAAGAAAAGTATAGGGAGGGCTTATGGGAAACTTGAGGAAGGTCTTATACTGTGACATCAATACACAACTATATTGGAGAATCTTGGGCAAACCATACAAGATTATTATGTAGATTATTAAGACAAACAGTAGCGATGCAGCTAAAACAGCTGGAAATGGTTTCCACCCTGATTATATTACTGTGATGACACCGAGCGCTGTGCAGTACACAGCTCTAGAGGAGCACAAGTCTAATTCCAGGACGCCATCTCTGACTCACAATGCTTCGAGCATGTGACAGTGATATGTATTTAAATAAAAACTGTACTTTTGTCTTTTCTCGGTCCACTAATAGGACAAGTTCTTGAGATGTTAGGCAGCAGCCACAAGTTGAAGCTCCCCATCATTCTCCATCATAGGTGATGGGTACTCAGCCATGTACCGTAGTACACGACAGCAATATTTTTGGATATTTTGTGTTCCGTTTTCACATACCACCGTGTCTAAAAATTATTCAGCTGTGCACATGCATGAGATATTCACCACTTCGTTGTGAAACTGACTGATTCTGTGTTAGATGATTTCATCCAACTATAGGCTAGTTCAGATATTCTGAAGTTCATCTTCCTAAGTGTCTTAAAGGTACCTAGGCTGAAGATGCTTTCAAGCGTTGATGGATTAACTTGGCTTCAGCCTTGCATGTAAGTCAAGGAGCAAGTGTTTCATGCTTCTTCCAATTGAGGTTTATATTAATTTGCAGGCTTATGTTGTATCTTTGCCTCTTAGGGACAGAACCAGGGCTGGGACAGGTTACTGTGAAATGGAGTTTGTTTTATAGACTTTTCAAAACATGTTTTCATTGTTTGCCTCTCACACGCATGCGTTTGATATGCTTTAGAGACCTAAAATTAAAAGAAAAGATTTGAGATGCACATTTGAGACAGAATCATAAAGATTTGGCAACCCATGAGAGCCAGGTAGATAAAAAGAAGAAGGCAGAAAATACTCTACTAAGTAAAGAAGAAACAAAAACACAACCAGGACAATGACAAATCCCCTACATAGAGGAAATTAGTGGCATAAGAGTAAAAAAAAAATAAAAAATAAAAAAAAAAAATAAAAAGAACACACAACTTCTTCTAGGGCACATGGTGGATAATAGCGCCACTTGCTGGTATGTGGGGAGTTATGCAAGTCTAGGGTTTCAGAACCATGGTTCCTGATGGCTGCTTTCTCATCTAAAGGATGAGGATTGCTTTTGCTGCTTTTTAAAAATAAAATACAGTGATATCCTTGATGGAGTAAGATGTCATTTTCAGTATTATATATTAGAAATATTCTCATGCAATTAATATAAGCATTGTCCAAAGAAAAGGTTATGCCATTGAAAATAACCTTTGTTTTCAAAATTGTAACATTTTTTTCCCCATGGTCCTGGGAAAGATAACTTTTCTTCAAATTTGAAGAGGGTGAGTTGGCACTTTTTTGACACAGAGATGGATCTTGGATTTTGGAATATATTTTTTGGAGAATCCTAGGCAAATTCTTTGGCCCAGAAGGGTAGCCAATGAGACAACAAAAGACAGATCAGCTTTTTCCAGCTGCCAGACTGAAGCTGCACGATAAAGCTCTCCCCTAGAGTAGACAGTGGAGACCTAGAAGTGATGTTCCTCACCTCGTCCAGGACGACTTCCCAGTAACCACAAACCACATCCTGAGTCTTAACCCAAGAAGAAGCAGAAATGTCTGGAAGTTCTGGATGGAATGTGGTCCAATTTTACCACTCTCTGTCTGCCTTTAACTCTGGTTCCATGAAGGAGGCCTCCTACAGAGCTCTGTCTCTGATAGATCATGGGCCTGTGGAGGACCCCCCTAGTTGCTCCTGCATGATATCCTCAGTCCAGAGGAATGCCTTATCCTTTACAACCATTTGGTTTCATGGATTTATAATAATTACATGGATTTATTAATAATTACAAGTCAGACAGCATCTCAATAGACAATAGCCAGGTGTTGTGTGACAGGTGTGGGATTATGAGAAGTGTACCCTTACACAATTTTGTACTTAGGTGACTATCACAGAAACCTAGACAGTGAGCCCATTGCATATCTAACCCTTCAGGTATCTGGTCCATAATGGAGAGGTCTCATGCATGCTACAGATTTCTTCAGGAAAGAAATTTACTCTCACAAGCAGCTTATCTACAGTGTCCCAGAATTCTTAGCTGTTATCACATTAACGCAGAGAAAAAATAATGAGTCCAGAATTACTTAAACCTCCAGAATTGCAGAAATCAGGCTCATCCTTTCTTTTATCATTGAAAACAAACTCCGCCATGGTCCTTGACGGTCTCAGTGCTGATGTAGCTCAGTGCCTCGTCTTCAGCTCAGGTCCTCAGAAGCTATTCCACATATAACATGGGCTCTCCTTGAAGCTGTTTTTGTGTCCTTGCCTTCAGTGATTTCACAGTTTCTGACGTCTAGCAATTCTTCAAGATCACAGGTAAATGGGACAAGCCTGACTAGAGAGAAATAACTATCTTTGAGTTTGTGCTTTGTGGTCCCTAGTCATTTTTAATTCTGTTTCTAAGCTGATCATTCACCATGCTCCACTACTGACAGCATTAATAGTAGATCCTGTTCATTTAGAGGCCACAGGGAACCAAAAACATGGTTAAGTCATACGAGAAAATGATGTTGAAGCTGTGATGAATGAACACTTTTCTTTCTATAAATAGGAATATACTCTGACTGAAAAGACAGTAGAAGAAATACAAACCAATAGCAGTCATTTATTATAAATGTCAAGGATTATATACACTATATAATTATATAAGGCTGGTGGCACAGTAACACAAATTATACATACCAGCATCACCTTAAATGCATCACCTTACAGTGTGATGATACTATGATTATGACATTACTAGAAGTATATTTTAGTTTAAGTCTAATATGGGCACTGATGTGTGACCCATCATTGATTTAAATGTTGTAATGTGATTCATGATTATATTGTATTCCTGCTGGGATGGGAAGGTGTCCTGGGACTTGGAAGCCCAGGAACCATACAGCTCTGAGATGGGAAGGTAATCCAGTGGAATGGCATTCTGAGACATGCGAGCTCAAGAACCATATAGCTCTGAGGGGAAGCCTTCCTAGCAGAGCTGTTGTAGCTCGCAGGGGAGAGTATCCCCAGCTGAGCTGAGGAGCTCAGGAACCTCAGCCTCATTCCTTTCTTATCCCTTCTTCCCCTCTCCTCTTCACTGCTTCTTGTCTTCTTCTGATGAGAGAGCTAATCTCATAAAAGATTTATTGGAGGGTCCAGGGTATGGAGGGACAAACCCGGGAGTAGCTCCTGGGACGGAGAAGATAGCAGGGAATTGGACAAAGGGCAGTGCTTATATAAGGGCTCTTGGGGAATGGAGCTTTCTAGGGTGGAGATTTTCAGTGTAAGGATTGGTGGAATTTTTTAAGTCCTGAACTTGGGGGGAGCTCAGGGATTGATGGCTTTTGCTCAGACTTTTCTGAAGGTCTGGAGGTGACCTTTGTGACAGTTAAGGGTGGAAAAGCCTTTATGACAGTTAAGGAGGTCAGGGGAGTGGACTGAATGCTGGAGTTCTTCAGGTGAAGGCCTGGCTACTTTCCTGCCTTGAGGTTTTACAAAGTTTACAAAGGGAGTTCACAGCAGAGAAATCCTTCCCTGCCTCTTGAGTGGTATTAATAATCAACAATAATACATGTTCTTTTCTCAACATTCCACTTAGAAATCCATTTACACACACACACACACACACACACACACACACAAATATGTATATATGTGCATGTATGTAACTATGTATGAGCTTGTCTTCTTTGGACCATCTTACTTCTAACTTTTATTTACAGTCTAAATGTTCAGGATCTGTTAATGTCGATAAGAGCCAAATTGGGACATTGGTTGTTTTCCTCCTCTTTGCTTCAATTCAGGTACCAAGGCAGGAATGTGGAAAATACCAGTGAGGCACTTAGAGATACTGTCCTGCAAGCATCTCTACAGGCTTGATTTGAAGTACAGTGGCTCATGCCTTTGATCTTAGCACTTGAGGCAGAGGCACAGGGATATCTGTAAGTTCAAAGCCAGACTGGTCTACACACAGAGTGAGAGTTCCAAGATGGCCAGCTCTAAATAGACTTGGTAACAGGAAAAAAGTACTTGCTTTTTTCAGTTTCTGGTCACTTTCAAACGTTAATGTCCTCCTCCTCCTCCTCCTTCCTCCTCCTTCCTCCTTCCTCCTCCTCCTCCTCCTCCTCCTCCTACTTCTCTTCCTCCCCCTCCTTCTTCTTTTCTTCTCCACCTCATTCTCCTCCTACTTATCCTCCACGAATTGTTCCAGTGTTCTTGGCAAATTTATGCTCTTTCTTCATAATTTTGATTAGCTGACACTGTCCATGAGAAGCATTTTCTGGATCAATTAGGCAGTAAGTCTGAGGGCAGAATGAACATTCCTTTGGGACTGTGATTAACCTCCTCATGTATACATAGGAAGAAGGCACTGTGAATCAGCTCAAGTATGCATCAAAGGAAGAACTATGCAGTAGCCACAGCTCTCCACATTTCAGGAGAAGCATTTTGGGGGTCACTAGTTGGCTAGTTAGGGACTCAGTGCCATTGAGCACATCAACAACAAATTATCAGGAAAAAAAAAGAAAGAAAGGGCATTCAATCTCAATAGGATTCTGTGTCACTCCTACCATTTGGCTATTGACACTTATGAATTTTGAATACTCTGGGATGAAGACATGTAGACTCCATCCACCTTCTGGGTACTATAAATAATATTGCTATGAGCATGCAAATACAAGTGTCAGCTTGAGCCTCTGATTTCTGGTTATTCTGGGTATACACTCAGAAATAGATGGATCATATGGTAGTTCTATTTTTAATTTTTAAGGATATGCTGTTCTGTTTTCCATAGCATCTACACCATTTTACATCCCCATCAACAGAGGAAATGTGCTCCAATTTCTTCACATCCTCATTAAGACGTTTTCTCTCTTTTCCTTTCTTCCCAACCCCTTTAGATATTTTTCTATTGACAAAGTCTTGCTAAGAAAGACCAGACAAGTCTTAAACTGTGATATTCCTGCCTCTGACTCCCAAATGCTGGGATTAGAGAACTGTAATTCCCAGGAGATTTTCTAAGGGTGACACAAAACTAACTCTGTCCCTCAAGCAAGAGAAAACAAGTGTGCCACATATGCTACTGGCAGGTCTCATTCCCTGAGGTTTGTTCAATATCCTCCAGTAAAACAAAAGCACTCTTTGTGATTCCAGAATCGAAGAGGGTTGGGGTGGATAGTGAGTAAGGAGGGGTTCCTAGTCATGAGAAGCCTTCATCTAGGAGTCCTCTAGTCTCCTAGATTGTCCTCTGTGATCTTCTGTGTATATGCAGATGGCGTCATAAAATCATTCAAAATTAGCATTCAGTATCCTCCTTTGCAAGTCAGAGGGTCTGACAATGTACTCCAAAATGCCAAGTCTATTCATAGAAGTCTTCTTCTCTGGGCCTAGGTAGGTAAACACTGAATGAGATAGCTACACTTATAAAACAGAGACAAGACAATATCTGTCTGGAACACCCACTACTCAACCATACTCGCCCTTGGGGGGTTGGGGATGAGTTAGGAGTTGGGAATGAGGTGGTACCGAATCAATAGCTCAGATTCTGGGAGGAGGTGAGAATGTGGCAGAAAGATCCTTTATTAATTCTTAGGCAGTGCCCTTTATACTCTCCACCTGTGTCCCATTGGTCCTAAGCAAGTGTTTCCTCCAAGTGGCAGCTTTTGATTGGCTATCATTGCCTGTGTCACTAATCTTTATGTTCTCAGGCAGGCTTCAGTTTGGCCCTCCTATGGAAGTTGCCTCCACAGCTGTATTTCCCATATTTATGCTAAAGTGACCATGCCTTGTCAGTGAGGCCTGTTGTTCTTCCTATATATCCACTCTTTTGCTTTTAGATTTTGACAGCCTAGTGTGAGCCAAGGTGCCATTGCCTCAACATTGTTGACCCTGCCTTGGAGAATTCCCAGTGTAATGGACTGTGCCTGTCTTAGGTTGTTCTGTCTTCTAGGATCTTACCCATCATTTACTAGCAGCCCTCAAAAAGACATCATTCCAGAAGCATGTCACTTGAAGGGGAGGTGAGAAACGGCCTACATGGTGGTCTCATGGATATTTGCCATACAGGCTTTGATCACTTTCTTAAGGGTACTGTGATCTGTACTCTTGAGAGCCATCAGTACCTGGAGGGTCACCTTATTTATGGAGCGGTGCCTGGAAATATGCTGTACAAGACACATAAGCAAAATAATTATTAGAATAACAATTCCTCCTATCATTTTGTAAGTGACTATCCATGAGGGATCAAACAACCTCTTAATATTGTCCCACACTTTCCCCAAAAACATGGCATTCAGGGATATCCTGGTCACATTGAGTTTGGTTATGCTCTCACTTAACAACAAAGAATAATTAAGGAAATTTGTCTGACCAGGTACCTTTAAGATATAGGGTCAACTGTTGTCGAGCTTCAGTGGCATTATATACTTGGTAAGGGGATAGGCAGATTGAGTGAAACTGGGGTCACAGGCCAATAGAGACTTGTCCCTAACAAGGACCAGCTGCTCTGCAGGAGGTCAATCTGTTGTTACAAAATGTGAATGGCTTGATAAAGATGTTGATTTAGTACCTCCTGTGCCTGCAGCACCTCAGCAGATTTAGAGACTCTCTTATTGACAGTCTCCACCATCATGGTTGTCTGGGTTAAGGCAACCACAGCTGTTGTTGCTCCAACAATGCTTGAAATGATGGCCACATGATGGTAGCTATAATACCAAAATCCCTCTTTCCCTGTTGTAGGGATTGTAAGAGAATATAGGCCATCAGAGTGACAGTATGAAAGTGAGTAATATATCAAATGGCAGCTGTTTTTATCATCAGGATGTCCGTTGTTAAATTCCCCATCAAGCAGATGGTCAGGAGACATTTTTCATTAAAGCAGTTAAGGCTGCCTCTGATAATGGAGGTTTTGGTGACCAAGAAGAAAAAGGGAGGGAACAGAATGAGGTGGCTTTCCAGCAATCCTGGTTGCCAATGGTCACATTCATGGGGATTATGCCAGTCCACATTTTGCCAACTGGTTTATATGTAAATAGGTCCCATTATAGAGACAGCAACCTTTTAGGAGGCTAAGAGGGCATAAGTAAAGACAATTGGAGAAACCACATAGATTCTAGTTGCTTATAATGGGGTCTTATCAGAATTTAGTAGGATCCCTGTTAACATATATTGGGAGTGTCATATGAGGTGAATGCTCACATGCCAAGTGTGAAACCTTATCAATATATGATAATATATTGATATCAATATCATATCAATATATGATAATTTTGGGTTGTTCCCACCAAATCTTACACCTAGTGCAGGCTAGCAGTGTTCCCATGGAATGGAAAATACCACAAAAGTAGACATTTGAGGAACACTTGGACAGAGAGGCAGAGGTGGACAGGATATGATTGGGGGATCCTTCAGAGCATGAAGTTTTATGCCTAACATGGTACCATAGATTAGATTACTATGAAAGTTCCCTGTGGTCATATTTTGTAGGCCAATAGAGGAGACATTGGTGATAAAGCAGAGAATTTCCTCCATGGGCCAGATGCCCTTCCAATTGTCATGTAGTAGAGACTAAGTGTATGAAGGACAAACCCAAACTCGAATTGGAAGAGAAAGAACAGGTAGGCCAGGGAGTTAACCACCACAGGCAAAAGAATGGAGGGCAGGCGCACCAAAGCCCAGAGTTCATCGGCCCTCCGAGACTGAAAGAAAAATAATTAACACAGTATGTACATTACCCTTTCTAGTCCTGATCCTCTCCTGACTTCCTTGATCACCCCATGGCCCGGTGAACATCTTTTGAGTACACCTATATTGGTGCAATTGCATCCTGGGGAAAACACATGTATAATTCCCCCCTATCAGAAGCAGAATGGGTGGTTGCAGTTGAGAGAATATTGGATCCCTCCATCTGACCAATGGGAGGGGGGTGTCCTTTGGCAAAATTGCCCAATGTTTGTAAGGGCTCAGCCTTTTCTCATCAAAGGAGAGAAAGTTCACATGAAACAGGACCTCCAACAATGGATGGATCTCTTTTGATTTTTTGGGAGGTGACCCAAACAAGTGCTTTCTTCAACTTGCTCTGCATGCAGATAGACTCGAACTCAGAGATCTACCTGCCCCTGTAAAAACAAACATCTTAGTTGGGTGGGATCCCACCATGAGATCACCACTCCCTCACTTCCTGGTGCTCCTTTATTACTTGAACCTTGAGTCTTAGTGCAGTCTTTCAGGTCTGTGAAGCCATTCATATAATTTATTTGCACCCTTATATTTTGCATAGTAGTAAAATATGTTCATATTCTTGAATCTCATGTTTTCAGAGTTCTTCCCCACAGTCTTAAGGGCTGTCCTAAAGGTCACATCATTACCATTTTGCTGAGGAACATTAGGCACACCCTCGCCTCCCAGAATTGTGCTGTTTCTGATTATTATGGGGTCATTAACCTTAGCAGAGAGAATATTCCATGATAACCATTGCAAATAGAACATTCCTCACAGGAAGAATATGAAGTAAAATATATACATTATTAAACAAACAAGCCTTACGGATACAGCAACCATCCACATTTGAGAAGACTCATGCCCTGTTGCCTCTGCTCCAGGGATGGGGACCATATCATGCCATCCCTCCTGTGGTTATGCCTGACCCAATAGATGTGACATTTAAGCTTTAGCAATGTTTCTTTTACAAAAAGGGTGCCTTTGTGTTTGAAGCATAGATGTTCAGAATTGAGATATTTTTTCCTTTGATGCATATGAAGTGTGCTTTCCTGTTTCTTTTAATTAATTTTGGTTGGAAGTCTATTTTATTAGGTATTAGAATGGCTACTCCAGACTGCTTTTTGGATCCATTGGTTGGAATCCTTTTTCCAGTTCTTTACTCTGAGGTGATGTCTATCTATTGCTGAGGTGCATTTCTTATATGAAGCAAAAGTGATGGTTCCTATTCTCACATCCATTCTGTTAGCCTGTCTTTTTATTTGTGAATTGAGTCCATTGATGTTGAGAGATATTAATGACCAGTGATTGTTACTTCTTGTTATTTTTAGATGTTGTTGTTGTTGTTGTTGTTGTTGTGTGTATGTCCTTTCCTTGTTTTTGCTGGTATGGAATTACTTATTTCCTGTGTTTTCTTAGATGTAGTTATCTTCTTTATGTTGGAGTTTTCCTTCTAGTATTTTCTGTAGGGCTGGATTTGTGGATAGACAGTCTTTAAATTTGGATTTTCTTGAAAGAGTTTATTTTCTTCTTCATCTATAATAATTGAGAATTTTGCTGGATGTAGTAGTTTAGGTTGACATCTGTGGTTTTTTTCTTTTATCTTTTTTTTTTTTTGAGGTTGCAAGATAGCTATCTAAGCATTTCTAGCTTTTAGAGTCACTGTTGAAAAGTTGTGTATAATTCGTAGAGGTCTGCCTTTGCATGTTACTTGGCCCTTTCCCCTTGCCATTTTTTTTGGTTCTTTTTTTTTTTTCCTTTGGAGCTGGGGACCGAACCCAGGGCCTTGCGCTTCCTAGATAAGCGCTCTACCACTGAGCTAAATCCCCAGCCCCTTCCCCTTGCCATTTTTAATATTCTTTCTTTTCCTATAGATTTTGTGTTTTGATTATTATGTAACAGGAAGGTTTTCCTTTCTTGTCAAGCTAATTGTTAGTCTATAAGCTTCTTGTATGTTTATAGGCATCTCCCTTTTTAGGTTGGTAAAGTTTTCTTCTATGATTTTGTTGAAAATATTTTCTGGTCCTTGGAGCTGGGTATCTTTACCTCCTTCTATTCCTATTATTCTTAGGTTAGGTCTTTTCATCCAAGATTTTCTGGATGTTTTGTATCAGGAATTTTTAGGTGTAACATTTTCTTTGATTGATACATCAATTTCTTCAATTGTATTTTCTACAACAAAAATGCTCTCTTTCATCTCTTATATTCTGTTGACAATGCTTGTGCCTGCTGTTTCTGTTCTCTTCCCTAGGTTTTCCATCTTCAAGATTCCCTCAGTTTGTGTTTTCTTTATTGCATCTATTTGTATTTTCAGGTTTTGAACAGTTTTATTTATTTCCTTCACCTGTTTAATTGTATTTTCCTGTATTTCTTCAAGAGATTTATTTATTTCCTTTTCAAAGGCCAATATCATCTTTATAAGATTGAATTTAAGATCATTTTCTTATGTTTCAGTTGTGTTAGAATATCCAGGGCTTTCTGTAGTATGGTAGCTGTCCTCTAAAGTTGTCATATATCTCTGGTTTTTGTTGATTGTGTTCTTTTGAGGGCCTTTAGCCATCTGAATGGTTTTAGTCCCTGTAGGTATTGGGAAGGGGCTTAACTTCAGTGATCCCGATTACAGGCTTCTGATAGGTATCCTTTGGTACTATTGACCATAAATCTTATGGTTCTGCCTCAGCAGGTGTAATGAAGGTGAACTGAGAGGTGGTTGCAGAATGGGGTGAAGGTACCAGGCTGCTCAGGGCAGTCTGGGTCTCCCAGAGGACTCAGCAGGCAGGGAAGATGGACATAGGAAGGGACTCTAACTTGCATACTTCTGGATCAGCAGGTCTGATGAAGGTGCGTAGAGAGGTGGTGGGATAATGGAGTTCTGCTGAGAATAGCAGGTGCCTAAGGGAAGCTGGGAGTCTATAAGAGGATGCAGTGGTCAGGGAAGATGGGTGTAGTAAGAGACTATAATCTGTATGCTTCCATATTTCAGTTTTCTACTGTGGCTTTGAGATTTTTTTGCACTCAATGAGAAGTCTATGATAATGAATTTCAAAAATTCCCTGGTGGCCTTTCTGATTTCTGTTCTACATGCCTTTCTCAGTCAAGCAAGGTGCCAGGAGGGCAAACCTTATATTTGCAGAACCAGAATATGCATAAAATAAATTTTAGGTAATGGCAATCTGTTCAGAGGAGAGAAGAAAAAAATGTCTCCTTTGAGGTATCTAAAATTGAAAAGATTCTTTGATGAAGTAGCTCTAATAGAGCTAGGAAAGCCTGAGACATCCAATCATTGTCATTCTTCCAACCTCCCTTGAACAATCAGAGTACATATGTACAGATACTAGAGAAGCCATGCAAAGATAAGCATGGAGAAATGCATACTTTCTGCTTACCACAGTGAATAATGGCTGGTTACAATACACAGTATATAGTGTAGTTAAAAAATGAGTAAAGCTCATCTGGGATTTACTCCATGTCCTAACATTTAGGGACACTGCATTCTGAGAAAAATGAGTGTGGCAGCTGTTCTTTTTTCCACTTAGATCAGTAAGCTTATCTATAAAACATCTGTTCATGGGAATCTACTTGTTCTCTAAAATCTTGAAAGAAGGACTCATTAAAACCTGTGACAGTCTTTTCTGTGTTTACATCACAAAGATAGATTTTGAACCTTGAGAATAAATACAGATTAACATCAGAAAAATATTGCATGTTTGAACAGATAGAGAGTCTTCATATTGTCAGAGGAATGAGTCAAGGCCAGAAAGAAGAAATTATGTTCTCTGTGTTGAACAGAAGAAGCTGACTGGGATAAGGGTGACTCATCAGTTATAATTCTTATCAAGTTTTTTTTTGTTTCTTGACAGTTGCAGAAATAAATGGTCTATATGCATGATAAAATATTTCTAATATAAATTGGAAGGGAAGAAGTCAAAGTATCACTATTTGCAGATGATATAATAGTATACATAAGTGACCCCTACATTCTACCAGAGAATTCCTATAGCTGATGAACACCTTCAGCAAAGTGACTGGATATAAAATTAACTCAAACAAATTGGTAACCCTCCTTTATACAAATGATAAATGGGCTAAGAAAGAAATTATGGAAACAACACCTTTTACAATAGGCACAAATAATATAAAATATCTTGGCATAACTCTAACCAAGCAAGTGAAAGATCTGTATGACAAGAATTTCAAGAAGAAAGAAATTGAAGAAGACCTCAGAAGATGGACAGATCTCCCATGCTCATGGACTGGTAGGATTAACATAGTAAAAATGGCCATCCTACCAAAGGAAATCTACAGATTCAATGCAATCCCCATTAAAATTCCAACACAAAGGGGTTGGGGATTTAGCTCAGTGGTAGAGCGCTTGCCTAGTGAGCGCAAGGCCCTGGGTTCGGTCCCCAGCTCCGAAAAAAAGAAAAAAACAAAAGAAAGAAAAGGAAAATTCCAACACAATTTTTATAGACCTTGAAAGAGCAACTCTCAACTTCATATGGAAAAACAAAAATCCAGTATTAACAAAACAATACTGAAAAATAAAAGAACTTCTGGGAGAATCACCATTCCTGACTTCAAGCTGTACTATAGGGCACTGGTGATAAAATCTGCATGGTATTGGTACACACGTCGATCAGTGGAATAGAATCGAAGACCAAGAAACGCACCCACACACCTATGGACACTTCATTTTTGATAAAGCAGCCAAAATCGTACAATAGAAAAACGGAAGCAACTTCAACAAATAGTGCTAGACTAACTGCATGTCTGCATGTAGAAGAATGAAATAGATCCATACTTATCATTCTGCATAAAGTCCACATAGATCAAGGACCTCAACATAAAAGCAGATGTACTAAATCTCATAGAGTGGAAAATACCCTTGAATGCATTGGCACAGAAGACAAGTTCCCTAACAGAACACAAATGACTCATATTCTAAGACAAACAATTGATAAATGGGACCACATAAAACTGTAAGGCAAAGGACACTGTCAATAGGACAAATCAGAAGTCTAAAGGTTGGGAAAGAATCTTCACAAACCCTACATCTTACGGAAGGCTAATATCTAAAATTTCCAAAGAACTCAAGAAATTAGATACCAATAACTCAATTCAAAAATGGGGTACAGAACCAAACAACATTTTCAACAGAGGAATCTGAGAAACACTTAAAGAAATGTTTAGAGCCCTTAGTTATCAGGGAGATGCAATCAAAACAAGAATTTCTATCTTACATTCAACAGAATAGCTAAGTTAAAAAACTAAAGGGATAGCACATGCTGGGGAGGTCGTGGAGCAAGGGGAACACTTTTTCATTGCTGGTGTAGGTGAAAATTTGAATGACCTCTCTGAAAATCAATCTCAGAAAACTGGGAATAGTTCTTCCCCAAGATTCAGCTATACCATTTCTGGGGATATACCCAAAGATGCTTTACATTCCAACAAAGAAACCCACTCAACTATGTTCATAGCAGCTTTATTCGTAATAGCTAGTAACTGAAAACACCCTAGATGATCCTCAACTAAAGAATGGATAAAGAAAATGTGGAACAGTTACACAATGGAATACTATTCTGCTATTAAAAACAAAGACATCATGAATTTTGCAGGCAAATGGATGGAACTTGAGAATATCATTCTGAGTGAGGTAATCCAGTCCCTAAAGGAGAAGCATGCTATGTACTCACTTTGAAGTAAATATTAGTCATAAAATACAGGTACCATGTTATAACCCACAGACCCAAAGAAGCTAAACAAGGAGGAAGACCCAAATGAGGAAGCTTGAATTTGACTAAGAAGGGGGAATAAAATAGTCATAAGAGGCAAATGGTGGGAGGGACCTGGGAGAGAGTTAGGATAGGAAGGGAAATGGGGGTTTCAGGATCAGGTGTGGGAAAGGACAAGAAAGATGGCAAGATGGCCATGAAAATGATTAGAAATCTGCACCTGATGGGTGTGAGGAGGTTGGGCACCTCCAGGAGGAGACAGATAAAGGACCTTGGATAAGGGAGGTACCTAAAAGTCAAAGGAGGTAACTTTAACTACGACTCACTACATTGGGGATATGGAACCTGAAGAGGTCGCCTCTTGCAGCCAGACAGGAACCCTGGTGGAGTGAAAGAGACACCAACCCACCCACAAAACTTGCAACTCCAAATTTATTCTGTCTATAAGAAATGCAGGCACTGGAGATGGAACAGAGACTGATGGAATGGCCAACTTATAGCTGGCCAAGCTTGAGACCCATGCCATGGGCAAGTGCCAATCCCTAACACTATTAACGATACTCTGTTATGCTTGCAGACAGGAGACTGCTTGGCTGTCCTCTGAGAGGCTCCACCCAGCAGCTGACTCGGACAGATGCAGACACCCACAGCCAAGCAGTGGATGGAGCTTGGGAATTCTTATGGTAGAATTAGATGAAGGATTATGGGTCCTAGAGGAGATAGGAACTCCACAGGAAGACCAACTAACCTTGGCTCTTGTGGTTCCCAGAGTCTAAACCACCAACCAAAGAAATTCAAATGCTGGACCTAGGTCTCCCATTCATATGTAGCATATGTACAGCTTGGCTTCATGTGGGTCCTGAACAACTGGAATGGGTGCTAACCCCAAAATTGCTGCCTGTACATGGGATATGATTTACTAGCTGAGCTGTTTTGTTTGTTCTCAGTGGGAGAAGAAGTGCCTAGCCTCTCAGAGATTTCAAGTGCCAGGGTTAGGGGCATACTTAGGGGGTGCCAGAGGGAAATGGCAGGGGGAATGGGGAAGAATTGTGAGTGGGGGTAACTGGGAAGGGACAGGGAGTAGGATGTAAAATGAATAAGTAAAATTAAATTAAAAAATCAATTTCTAAAGCAAAAGGGATGTTAATGTAAGAGAAATAAAGCAGGCTTTATGCAATATTTAGAACAAGCATGGCAAGCCCCATTCTGCCTTTTAACATACCCTAAGTGATATATCACATGCCTGATGCTGGCATTTGAAACCCTTTAGTGGAGCTGGACATGATGGCATACCCATGTAGCCTCATCATTTGTGAGGCAAGAGAAGTAGTAGTTTGAAGTCAACATGGGCTACATAGACTTTCTCAAAAATCAAACACAACCCATAACCCTTCAACAGAGGACTTAAAACCCTCAGAAATCTGTTCTATGGAGTTCTTCTGTAGAACTGTAAATGGCCATGTTTTGAGTGAGGACACATGTTGTTCCTTGTCTTCTTGTGATACATCATGATGTAGTGTGTATATACATGTTATATAGGGGAGTCATAGAACAAAAGCCACTAGAGTCTAGCTTTGGTCTAGCTTTGTACCCTACTGCACTGCTTCTTACTTGTGAGAGTCTGGATTCACTAAACTCTCTGTACCCCAATCCCTTGGCTTTAAAATGATAATAAAAATTATATATATATACATATAATTATGTACATTTATATGAGAGTTCTGTGTAAATCTGTGTAAAGTGATTAGATCTAGGGCTAACTGTTTAATAATCATTACTTTTTTCCATTGCTAGTAGTTTCTTAAGGGTACCCTTTTAAAAATTATCTTTTTAATATTGTTTAGGAAATCGATGACCCCCTCCCTATCTCCCCACACTCTCCTCACAGGGTCCCTCCCTCACCCCCTCCCCTTCTCCTCTGAGAGGGTGGGGTCCTCCTGGGCATCCCCTGACCCTGGGTAATCAAGTCTCTGTAGGGTTAGGCACATTATAGGGATAACTTTTATTCTTTGTTCAGAGCAAGAAATTATATCTTTGATTTGCCTGGCCCTATTCCTTCAGCTTAAGGAAATCTATTCTTGAAAACTGTGTAACTCCAGAAGTACAGGTAAGTGTACCTTCCTGAAAGTAAGACTTCTTGGGAACTTATCCAAGAAAGAATTTGTTCACATTCCCTTAAGGAAGAAGCCTCAAATTTCTCCTTGCAGAAATGTCCCTTAAGACTGAAAGACCTTCTTCGGTGGCCTTGGAGGAAATATATCAATTTTTACTCATAATTTTGCATTTTTAAAGAGGTCTGTAAAACAATATAGTTTTAAATCCCTGAAAAAAATCTAAATTTGCTGCAACATGGGAATTGTGGAGATAAAGCATATTTTATTTTTTTTATGGGACCATCAATAAAAAAGGCTTGACCTTATAAAAGTCCTTTGTAAGAGGTTTAGTTAGTTTCATTTTGGCTTCTACTAATGATTCACTACATTTGCAGCTATACCTATTCTATATCTATCTGTCTAATCTATATGTCTGTCTGTCAATCTATCTAGAAAGAGGATGGTAACAATCCAAACTATGTACTTATCAGGGAGAGAGAGAACTTACATTTTCTCTCTTGTTAATTTTAAAACACCCTTCCCTATGGCTCATGACCATTAGGCAGATTATAGGACCTGAACCTCCTCCCCTAAATATAGCAAGATTTTTCTTGGGAGTCTGAGGTGGATGCTATGGTGCTCCACTTAGTCCCCTCCAGCCTCTTACCAAGGCATGGCACTTGCTGACAGTGCATTCTGAATTCTTCTCTAGAGTGGATCTCAAAGGGACTTTTTAAACCAAAAATCATGTCCCTCAATCACAAAAGGGCAGATATTTTACGATTTTACTGGAAAGAGTCCCCTAAAGTTCATAGCTATCAAACCTACAGAAAAATAAACTAGATTAGTGGTTATCAGGTTTGGAGGCTTAACAGTTTTTGAGATAGTGGTAGCTGAACCATGGGATTGTATTAGTAGTAGTAAAGTGATAGATTTTTGTTATGTATGGTTTATGTAATAACATCTACCCCATAATTCAAAACAGAAGCAAAGATTACATAAGTTACAGCAGCATATAGCTAATTTTGAGCTTGGGTAAGGGTGAGGGATCAATTATGTTACGCCTATCCTGTTCATGTTGCCATGGCAAATGTTTGAGCTAGGTTTTCCAGCAATGGGAGGGGGATATGCTGTTTGTGTTACACACTTTCTCTGGAAATGTCTCAGATACCTGCCACAATCAGTGTTTAGATGATGTGAACCTAAGATCAAGCATTGGTGTACTTATGGGATGCTCAGAAGTAAAATGGAAAGGAGGAGGCGAAGCTAAGATGGGTGTTTGTGGCATAGCCATTGAATCTAGTCAACAAAATCGGGGGCAGGAGCTATTGTGAGATGTTCATGAAGAAAATCTTTTCTATGCATTGGAAAGGAAGTCTTGGCAGCTGTCACTGGGGTCTCCTGACAATTGTTTCCATTTTCCTGACATTCTACTTCCAACATGGAGAGTCTTCCTTGCTGGGAGGCTTGGGTAAACAAATACTTGCAAAGAGGAAGCTGCTTTTCCGAGTCTGAAGGAAGTGGAAAGGCACTGTAATGCAAATTGTACTAGCTTCCGTTCCCACTGAACTGTTGCCAAGAATCCCCTCCTGAATGCAACTAGCTCCATTTATGACATTTCCTTAGGATGAATTAAGTTATTTATTCACATTTATTTGGTGATTCTTTCATTCTGCAGATGTTTTCAACCATCTCCTGGGTGCCTAACTCATGTCACTGTGTTAAAAGCCAGTAATCAATTCACTGTTAACAATTATCAGTGAGGTTTAGGCCTTGAATTGCTCTGCCCAATATAACCACTTAGAACTATTTAGTTTTTATTTAAACTCTTTAAACTTTTAACATTTTCAAGAATTTTATACCCGAGTATTGCATTTTACATTATTTTCATTCTTCCTGTCTCCTCTCCTGTGTTTTCCACATTCCTTCTCAAATTCTCAACCTCTTTTATAACTATTGTTGTTACAACACCCTCACACACATGCGCGCGCACACACACACACACACACACACACACACACACACACACACACACACACGACATTAGAGTGGTGACCACTGTTATTTCAGTGTGGGGACCACTGGGATTCCAAAGGTACAGCTACTCAACCAAAAGGGAGAATCAAAGGCCCTTTTTATCACCATGTGAGAATCCTGAACCTTTGAAAATAACCCTCCCAGGTTAAAAAATGAATTTCTTAAATTTCAAGACTGAATTATGTATTACACAATGTTTATTTTCCTCTTCCCCATTGGTAGGGCATATTGGTAGTGAGCATGAACATTCCCAGGAGCAGTTACATGACTATATCAGGCCTTGTCTCTATTCTGTGAGCCCAGGCTGCCATTAGCTTTGAAACCTACATATGGGAGGATGATTCTTGTCTAAGATGACTTGGATGCCTCCTATGTGACTGAAGGCAGCAGATCCCATAAGAGCTCCTGATTTTACCTTACCTTCTTAGCTTCTAAGAAGGTATCTGCCATCTTCCCTTTCTAAGCAAATGGTTTGCATAGTCTAAGATGCCTTCATCAGAACCCAGAAACAGGCCCCATTTTTCCTTCACTTTTCTCCCTCTAGTTCTGCAGTTACCACTTACACATCACCCCACAGATCTCCCTGTCCTGCCTTTCCTTTAAGCTCTTCCACACTCAAGCCCTACCATCTTTTCCTGAACAACCCCGGGGGCCTCCTGTTTTCCGTTTCCAAACATCAGCCAACTTGAAATCAATGGGCAGTGATGGCTACTTGGCTGTGCTCCAAATTTAAAAGGATAAGAAGTCAAAGCAATGACAACAGGAAGAATGTAAGTTAGACTTAAAAACAACTTCTTGTCAAAATAATGACTTCGTATGTGTGTGGGATGGATATTGACTTGGAAGAAGCATAAGGGAAACTTCTGGGCTGCTATAAGTATTCTATAACATGATGTAGGTGTTGGTTATGTGGGTGTGCATATATATATATTCATATAAGTTATACCTCAATTTTGAAAAGTTAAAAAAATGGAAAAGATGTTTTGCCAAGACTATACAGACAGTTTGGCAGGATGTGAAGGGTTGCTGCAATTGGCTTTCCTGGTTTTCTTTTAGAATAGGATGGAGTCCTAGCCTCCTGGGGTTTGCAGTGCCTCAAATTAAAGAGATATAATCAGAAATCACATTTGTTTTGCTCTGTTCTACCCTTGGCTTTGTACTAGGTGCATCGTAATGAATATTTAATATGTCACTTAACATTTTATCATAGAAGAGTATTTAAGGGCATTATGAATAATTAATATTTTGGGTGGAGAACTGCTTGAAAATGTCCAGTCTGGGCCACTCTCACTGTGGGACCAAACCATTGTGAAATTCTTTAAGTGGAATGCTGTCATCTGCATGCCAAGCTTTTCCTGGATCTGCCCAAATGACTGTGTCCTTTAGCTTTAAAATAAGCTAGTCTCAACCACAGAGACTCTGGTGATAAAGAGTGGCAATTTAAATTTATGAAGAAACATAGTAACACATACTGTTTCTGGAAGAAGTGCAGGTGATGAATTTCTTTCTCAGGTCTCCAGACAATGGGAGACCTTGACCAATTGGTACACAGTGTGCAGGGACAGTCTGGATGTGTTGTCACCTTCTGGCAGGTGCCTGCGCTTGCTGTATTGTATGGTATAGGACTGACGGAGGTTTGAGTACACTGTGGTAGTTCAGTAGTTTAAATGTGGGGCTCAGCACTACATTATTTGTGTTTAACAGCTGCAAGCTTCTTAGCCATGGATAAGATGAGTATAGGGCTGTTTTCGTAATTTTAAGTTTTAATTATTTTACATGTAACAAATAATCCTCAGCATATGATATGACGTTTATGGCCAAAGAGACTGAATAGTACATCACACACACACACACACACACACACACACACACACACACACACACACACACACATATTTTTATAAGAACTGATAAAAATTTCAGGTCTAACTGTCCACAAGTGTATGTTTTAAACTACTGTTAGCCCTTTCCTTGAAAGCCTTGCACCGTGAATGGAGACATGATGGGCATCAGGGAATAGGAGAAGGTAAATGTGTCTCCTTGCTCTGAATGTTGGCTTCAGAAGGCAATCTTGGGCTGAGGGTCTGGGGTGGTATTGACCGAAGAGCTAAGTTGTAGCCCTGTCACCTCCTTTCGCCTGCATAGGTCACTCACTTCCTGTCTGCTAGCTCCACAGCTCCGTAGTAAGGGATGAGACTAACGGTCTATAAAGAGCCTTCTGACTCAAACCTTTGCATTCCCCAGCAGCAGCCCTAACAGCCTTTCCTACATCATTCCTCTGCTTGGGTCTGTGAAATGTCTGAAGGCACCTCAGATAACAAATGGAACTGAGCAAATCTTTCTTTCAGGCTTGCCAGTATTGATTTCCTCCAAATGAAGGTTCAGTGTGCTGCTGAGGTGGGAGACAGGGTTAGTACACAGTGTTCTTCCCCAGTCCACAGAGGGCAAACCTTCACAAAGCTGTCTGCTCCAGTTGTGTGTCTTTGTAATTCTTCCTATGTGCTGTGTTTCCTATACCATAAAGAACCAGTTAAACTCCAGAAAAGGAAAATGTATGCTTATATCTGAGAAGAGAGCAGTATCAGACTGATTTGGCATTGTAATTTTCCATGACCTTGGAAGACAACCTTGGGATCCCGAGTCCTTGTTTTTCATTCATGCATCATCCTGAAGCTTTAGAAAGAATAATTAGGAGTGTTGTAAACAGCTGTCCGATTACAAAACAGCTCTGCTGCTCAGTGGGTGACTGTCTTCTATGAATAATGGTCATTTTCAAAGGTAAAAACTGAGATCCAGATCAACTCAGAGCTGCACAGTAAGGGCAAACTGGACCTTAAGTGCAGGACTTTTGTGTCCCTGACCACAACTCTTCTCACTCTGTCCGTCTGGAGACAGGTGTGCCCTTATAATGTTTCCCAGAGCTGTGGCAGTGAAGCCATGCCTGTAGCATCTGGGGACCACTCTGGCCCTTCTCTATATATCCACAGGTAACCCTGCCAATTAAATCCCAGAACACACGGAGTGCAAAGAGCTTTACCGCTATTGCCTTCTACTTCAAACTCCTCTCTGATCTTTGTTTCTATGGCCAATGGATCTTTAAAGTTAAGTTATGTTAATTTACGAATACAACTTCACAAATTGTACCCCTTCGTGTCAGTCCATAAGGACTACTCAAATGTTCTGCAACCAACTTTGCAGATCACCTCGAACTTGAGCTTCACAGAGGATCTAGACTGTGATCATCTGGCAGCAAGACAGGAAGAGGTGAGTCCTTTCACTTTGATTTGCTTCACTTTCTGTTCCTTTGTATCACATGAACGCACTCAATATCCAGAGGAACTGATGTGCTTCCCTTGTCTGGGATGATGTTCAGATGACAGCCCAGCGATTGCCCTTTTACATTCTTTAACATTCTCCTGTCTCATTCCCTTTTCTCTCCAAGCAACAGAAATGTCTAAAATTTAGAACTAGAAATACCTGAATACATTCAGACATTTGGGGGGCACTATCTGGGGTGAGGTCTTTCAGCAGAAACAACATCTGAGACATGAACCTGTGACCTCCCACACCCCACACAGAGAAACTTAACTGCATTCAGCTTCTAGATACATTGCCCTGAATGTCTTTGCTGTTTTGATTTTTCTGTAGTGGTGGTGTGCCCTCTGCTGTTCAATGTGTAGAAGTGAGCTCATCCTAACACTGATTTCTCAGAGCCTACAGGGACTTGAGTCCCAAACTTGAAATGTGCTCTTTTGAATAAGAAAAGATTGTTTCCATGGGTCCTTTATAACAGGGAAAAGAGATGGAGTATGTCACCATATGGGAAAGAAACACTAGACCGGGTCCCTGGACACACAGGACACACAGCCCTCCCTCCCTCCCTCCCTCCCTCCCTCCCTCCCTCCCTCCCTCCCTCCCTCCTTCCCACGGTATCTATCTCAGAGTGTGAAGTAAAGATGAATGTTCCTACCTGCAGTGCCAGTGTGGCCATTTTGTACCTCCCCTTTCTCTCTTTATCCTCTTGGCTTATTTTCTTGTGTCTTGTTGGACTAGTTAAGTCTGTCAAGACAAGACCACAAGTAGATCGTAAAAGCACAATCATTAGTCATGTCTCTGTGGGGAGAATACTTAAGCCCAGTAAGGTATATTTCATTCTTTTGACTCATAAAGTTACTAATAATCACAATTACTATAATGAGAGAGATTTGTGAAAGGAGAAAACATTTCAGTAAGGCAGAATAATTTGTGGTGAGTATTGCTAGCAAGAGCAGACTATACACTTGAAAACTGTGAGAGTGAATTTCAAGTGCTCTCGGTAAGTATGTGCAATAATGCATTTGTAATAGTTTGATTTAGACATTTCATATGGTGAAGCTACCATGCTGCATACCACAAATACATATACAATTTACTTATTAAAAAAATCATACACACAACAAACTTATCTACAGTGCTTAGTCTGGGCAGGCACTTTTTTGTGATCTAGTTAGTTTTAACATTTTTATTACTTTTATTTTTTTACATTCCAGTCATTGTCCACCTCCTGGTCTGCCCTCCCACAGTTCCTCATCCCCCCAAGAGGATGTCCCCAACCCTGCCAGGCCTCCCCACTTCCTAGGGCCTCAAGTCTCCAGGGTTAGGCGAGTCTTGTCCCACTGAGGCCAGGCCAGTCAGTCCTCTGCTGTGGATTCAGGTTAGTTGAGACTGCTGTTCTTCTTATTGGGTCTCCTTCCTCCTCAGCTTCTTCCAGTCTTTCCTTATTCAACCACAGGGGTCACTGACTTCAGTCCAATGGTTGGGTCTAAGTATCTGTGTCTGTCTCAGTCAGCTGCTGTTGGGTCTCTCAGAGAACAGCCATGCTAGACTCCTATCTATAAGCACACCATAGCATAAGTAATAGTGTCAGGCCTTGGAGCCTCCCCTTGAGATGGATCCAAAGTTGGGCCTGTCACTGGACCCCCTTTCCCTCTGTCTCCTCTCCATTTTTGTCCCTGCAGTCCTTTTAGACAAGAACAATTCTGGGTCAGAATTTTGATTTACTCTTCTGTGTCCAGACCCTTAACCACCATGCTGTGCTGTCTTTCTGACTCACAAGGGAGACAAAAACCAATTAAGAGGACTAAATACACTTTGGTGAGCTCTCTTGATATGGACACACACTTTCTTACAGAAAGACTTAAAGGGGTTGATGTTCGGACATTTTAGTGGGGAGAGACATGAGTGATAACCTTTAGACCCTTGCCAACTGTTGTGGTTGGTGCTTTTTAGAACCCAGAGTTCCTCCAGGAAGCAAACACTATGACAATAATCATTCTACCAAAGAAATCTGAGCACAGAGGCTAAGTAGCTTGCAAGAGATCTCACAGCCAGTATGTGATAGAATTCACTTTGAGCACAGGTCTTGCTTCCAGATGCCCAGTCACTGTACTTTAGGGCCTAGAGACTTTGCTAGAATAAAAATGGACACCAGATCAAACAGACAGACAGACAGACAGACAGACAACAACAATATTTATCTTTAAAATCCTTTACCTAGGCATTTCATTAAGTGATGAAGAAGGTGAGAGGTCGCTAGAGATTGTAGGTAAGCAGAGATCATCACATTGCTGTGTGATAAAATCCACCCTGGAGAGCAGTTTAAGAGTGGAGGATACAATGCAAGTACTGAAGGACGAGGAAGGGACTGAGCAACTGAGACTGGACCTTATGGCCTCATGTGGGCTTCACTCGCCTGTTTCCCTTTCCTTGAATTGGTTTGACTCCCGTGGTTTTCGTGTGGTGCATACAGATATCTCCTTTTACTTTATGCATTTGATGATAAGGATCAAGATCAATGAATGGCATTCCTAACAGAGTTTTCAATTTTCCTCCTCTTGTCAGGGAAATGCCATTTTATTGACATTTGCAAATCTGTATCTTTCATTCAAAGTAGTTTTATATTTGAAGATTTATTTTATACTCACTCGTACCAGATATCAAAGGCTATAGTTTGTATCGAAAACTCTGAGAATTAAAATTCTTTCTATTTCAAAAATTATTTTATTTATTTACATTCCAGTTGTTGCCCCCCACCCCGTCTCCCCTCTCAAAGTTTCTCATCCCACTCCTCCTCCCTATTGCCTCTGAGAGGGTTCTCCCCCCCAACAGCCTCTCCCTTCCCTGGGGCCTCAGTGCTCTTGAGGATTAAGTGCATTTCTCCCACTGAGGCTAGATCAGGTAGACTTCTGCTACATATGTGCCAGGGGTCTCAGACCTGCTTGTGTATGCTCTTGGTTGGTGGCTCAGTCTCTGGGAGCTCCCTTGGGTCTGGGTTAGTTGAGACTGCTGGTCTTATGGGGTCATTCTCCCTTTCAGCTTCTTCAATCCTTCCCCCATTTCAATCACAGGGGTCCCTGACTTCAGTCCTATGGTTGGGTATAAGTATCTGCTTCTGTCTCAGTCGGCTTCTGGCAGGGTTCTAAGAGGATTTCAATGCCAGGCTCCTGTCTGTAAGCACATCATAGTAGTGTTAGATCTTGGTGTCCCCCATGAGATGGATTCCAAGTTGGGCTGGTTCTTGGACTGCTTTTCCTTCAGTATCATCTCCATTTTTGTTCCTGCAGTTCTTTTAGACAGGAGCAATTCTGGGTCGAGAATTTTGACTCTGGGTTAGTAACCATGTCCTTCCACTTGAGGCCCTGTCTATCTACTGGAGGTGGATTCTTCAAGCTCCCTTTTCCAAATGGAGCATTTTGGCTAAGGTCACCCCCAATGAGTCCTAAGAGTGTCTCATCTCCCATGTCTCTGGTACTTTCTAGAGGGCCCGCCTCCAAACTCTCACTTCCCTAGGCTGCTCATTTCCATCCATTCTCTTGACCCTCTGGGCTTCTTTCATATCCCCTCCTACCATACCTGATTCTGTTCCCCCTTTCCCTTCCCTCTCCCCTTTCCCATCCAGGTCCCTCTCTCCGTCTCCCTCCTGTGATTATTTCCTTCCCCTTTCTAAGTGGGATTGAAGACCCTCACTTGAGCCTTCCTGCTTGTTAAAATTCTTAAGGTCTGTGGGTTGTATCCTAGGTATTCTGTATTTTTTTGGCACTTATCAGTTATCCGCATACCATGCATGTCCTTTTGGGTTGAAGTTACCTCAATCAGGATGATATTTTCTAGTTTCATTTGCCTGCAAAATTCATGATGTCTTTATTTTTACATTACAATATTACAGTGTGTTAACAAACTACATTTTCTGTATCCATTCTTTGGTTAAGGGACATCTGGGTTGTTTCCAGCTTCTGGCTATGACAAATAAGGCTGCTATGGACATAGTGGAACACATGTCCTTGTAGTATGGTGGGGCATCTTTTGGGTATAGGCCCAAGAGTGGTATAGCTGGATTTTCAGGAAGAAATCTTTTCAGTTTTCTGAGGAACCACCAGATTGATTGTCAGAGTGGTTGTATCAGTTTGCAATCCCACCAGCAATGGAGGAGTGTCCTCTTTCTCCACACCCTCATCAGCATGTGAGGTTACTTGACTTTTGATTGGTGTGAGGTGGAATCTCAGGGTCATTTTGATTTACATTTCTCTGATGACTGAGGACTTTGAACATTTCTTTAAGTGTTTGTTAGCCATTTTGAGATTTTTCTCTTGTGAATTCTGTTTAGGTCTGCACTCTATTTTTAATTGGGTTATTTGGACTTTTGGGGGTTAACTTCTGATAGGTTTGCCTTTATGTGTTCCCTGGCCTTTTTCCCTTACAGGTTTTAATGTTGACTGGGAATTTAGTGTTTTGATTATGTGATGAAGGGATTTTCTTTTCTGATCCAATCTATTTGGTGTTCTGTAGGCTTCTTGTACCTTTAGGTTAGGGATGTTTCTTCTAGGATTTTGTTGAAGATATTTTCTGGCCCTTTGAGCTGGTATTCTTCACCCTTTCTAGTCCTATTATTCTTAGGTTTGATCTTTTCATTCTGTTCTGAATTTCCTGGATATTTGGGTTAGGAGCTTTATATACTTTGTATTTTCTTTGACTGATGTATCAATATTTCTATGGTATTTTTTTCCCGGAGATTCTCTCTTTTATCTCTTGTATTCTATTAGTGATGCTTGAATCTGTAGCTCCTGTTCTCTTTCCTAAGTTGTCCATCTCCAGGGTTGCTTCCCTTTGCACTTTCTTTATTGTTTCTATTTCTAATTTTAGTTCTTGGACTGCTATTTTCAATTCCTTCACCTGCTTGATTGTATTTTTCTGTATTTATTTAAGAGACTTGTTTGTTTCCTCTTTAAGGGCTTTTGCCTGTTTGTCTGTGTTTTTCTGTATTTCTTTAAGGGAGTTATTTATGTCATCCCTAAAGTCTTCTGCCATCTTCATGAGGTGGGATTTTAGTTCATTATGTTGATTTTCATGCATGTTATGGTAGCCAGGGTTTCCGGTGTCCCTGGTTACTGGAGGTCTGTGTCTTTGGTCACTGTGGACTTCCTGGGAGGCTTGCAGGCTGTAGCATTTGGGCTGGTATCAGGCCACTGGTCTGGCCCAGGTGTGGAAGTAGCATGAAAGGAAGGTGGAGCTTGGAGGTGATGGAGGCTGTAGGTCACATGTTTGCTGGGCTGTGTGGGTATCCCAGGTGGCTGGGTATTTAGGTGAAATTCTCACCTGTGTCTTTTGTCACTGTGGAACTCCAGGGAAACATACAGGCTTCTTGTTTCGATGTTTATCTGTCAGGCTGCTGATCTGATACAGGTGGGGAAGTAGGCCAGAAGGAAGGAGAATCAGGCAGTATTAATGTCACAAATGCATGCTATCCATGTCATGAATTTGGAGCTTACCTGAACTCCCTTCAAAGCACAGGAGTAGCACACAGAGCACAACCACTCAAGCCTGCTCAGTTATAGCCTAAAATTCCTTCTTAAAGATACACATTGACGTGAGTTGACTTTAGACTTCTTGACTTGCAGTTAAAATATTTCTTATTTTCCTAATATCATTTGTTCAGCACTGTTTCAAGCAGTTTTTTTTCTGTCATGAATCTTAAAGTGTATAACTTGTCTTACTGCCTGTGGGTGGACAGCAGAATATAGAACATAGCTGGGTTGATGGCATATAGTATATAGTCAAGTAGTAAGAAGGAACCTCATTTCCAAGATCAGATTAGCCTAATTGTCAAATCTTTAAAAGATTATCTTGATTGAAAATTCATGCAGTGAGTCCTGACCACTGTGGGCAGCACCACTCATAGGCTTATGGGCCTGAGCTGAATAAGAAAGCTACCTGAGCACGAGACAGGGAGCAGGCCAACAAGCTGCATTACTGTGCCTGGTTTCCCCTTCAGTTCCTGCTTGAGTTCCTGCCTTGAATTTCCTCAATGATAAATTGTGACCTGGAAACATCAGATGAAATAAACTGTTTTCTTCCTTAGTTGAGTTGGAGTGCTTTAAACACAGCAACAGAAAATCAAAATAGAACATCATAGCAGTAAAGTGAAACTGCCATATGTAAATAAGTGAGGGGTGTGAGGGAGGGCATAGGCCATGAAACTAGATCAAGATGCCAAGGCAGGGGAAAAAGAAGTGCTAAGGAAGGTTGGGTCAGGGAGGGAGGAGAGGGCAAATGGCATGTTTCATGAAAACTTGAAGGTGAAAGGGAGGGGTGGGGCAGAGGAAGAAGGGCAAATAGAAAGAGGCATTTTTCAAAATTCATTTGAAAAATGCTGTTACAAAACCCAATAGTTGTATATTACTAAAAATAAATAAAAAAATTCTGAGGAAATATACTAAATAAATCATGATCCATTAATAATCTATGATCTATAATACACAAAATGCTTTTTCTTCCTGGGAATATGATCTAACTAGACCCATAGTGAAGGTGATTCTCTGAGAGAAGGCTGTTGGCTCCTATCCTATTTCATTACTGCCTTGGTATCTCCAGTCATCTGTTTTACCCATTAATGAGTTTGCATACTCTTCTTAGATGTGGGGTTAAGGAAATAGGAGGGGTAGGAAATTTGGAGTCTGGATCATGGATTTTTGTTTGTTAAATTCAATCTACATTTGTAAGTGACAGAATCTATCCACGGTATTTAGAAGAGTATCCCTAATAGGCAGTTACCAAAATGTGCGTCATTGCCATTTTCTTCAGAGGTCAAGGTGCAGAGCTGCACTATTTCTCTGCTATTTAACAGAGGTTGTTCGTGATCCTAAAACTGTACAGTTTCAAGTCAGTGGAGAGTGTTAGGAGCTAAACAAATAATTATCTGTAGTCATGGTTTGACTAACCAAAATTAGAAAGTCTTATACATCTTATACATTCAGGCTTACTTGACTTATATGAATATTAATATATTTTTAACATAACAAATTTAAAAAGTAAATATGTATATACCCACAATATAGAAGAATAAAAATTGAGAATGTTTTCAGTAGTTAATAATTATTCTTCAAATACTGGCTAAAAAAAAATCAGGCTTTCTAGACTTCCCAAGAGAGGTATACAGACTTGCTTATCCAATACTGAAGGATCAGCTCGGAAAACATACATATAAACAACATTATACAAACTGAGCAGGTTGTACTTGTGTATTTAGGAATACATTTTGTTTGCAACAACGATTTTTAAAAATGGCCATGAGTTTAAAAAGGAGCATGAAGGCATATGGGAAAGTTTGGAGGGAGAAAAAGAAAGGGGGAAATAATGCAATTATAATCTCAAAAATTAAAAAACAATGTTTTTTAAAAAGGCAAAAAAAAAATAAAAAAGAGAGAAAAGAAAGCAGATTTTCCCCCCAGGAAAAATAATCCTTTGGCCACAGAGACTTGATCCATTGTATTAGTTGAGATGATTTGTGTGAAAAGAAAATTTCAAAACTATTTGGAAATAGGAATGGTTTTATGATCAATAATCTGCAATAGCTGGTTCCAGAATTAATCAACTTAGCAATCCTTGATGCTACTAAGAAGAATCAGGGTATGTTTCATCTATGTTCTTACTATGCCTCTTTTGAAATAAGGCATATGGGATTCATCTTAAAGTCAATGAAAACATACCATTTTTTCAGTGCTTGAAATAGCATTTTGCTCATGCTAGGGAAACACTTGATAACTGATAAAACTGTAGCTCCTTCCCATTTCTCTATTTTTGTTCCCTGGCTGCCATGAGTTGAAGAGGTATCTTCTATTAGACAGCTTTCACTTTGACATACTAAGCATCTCAAGCCCAAAACACTACAGCCCCCAAACCAGACTGAAATCATCAGGTAAAGAGCCTCTCTTTATTAAAAGTTGATTATCCCAGGTATTTGGTCATAGTAACAGAAAGCTTATAAACAAAGAGGCCATGTATGCTGACCTAGCCTGGAAAATTAGGTTCTCTCTGTTAACTTTTTATACTGATTACATTCTTGAAACTGTCAAACTTTTTAGTGCTGTCTCTTTATAATGAAGTACATTCATTCCCTTTCCCATGGACAGTGCCTCTCTGCCATCAAAGGACTTTGGTCTCATCAACCACCCCTTTGCTATTAGAATTCATAATTCTGGCACTTCCCAGGTTCTAACCTCTCTGAAGTTACCTTTAGCATCCTATTCCCCTCTTAAGTTTTCATCCTTCATTTCTGACAACTGAAAACTTTGCTTTCCTGTTTTACATGGTCTCTCTCTCCCTCTCCCTCTTCTTCTCCCTTCTCTTTCCCTTTCCCTCTCCCTCCCCACCCCTTTCTCTGTGTGTTAAATGTAGGATGTCTTTGTCTCCCTCTGTCACTCTCCACATCATTGTTGAGACAAAGTCACTCAGTGAGACAGAAGCTCACTAATTCAACTAGGTTGCCCAGATACCAGAGATCTTCCCTGTCTCTTCTCCAATGCTAAGGTTACAGGCACACACTGCCCTGTCCAGCTTTTTGTTGGTGTCAGGATCCAAACACTATCTCTCATGTTTGTAAGGGTAGTGCTTTATCTATTGAACCATTCCTCAGTTCCCCCATCTGTTTTGTGTGGGAGAAAATAAACCTGACATGTTGAATCACTATATTGTCTAAAAGTTCCAGAATGATTGTTTTAATATGCAAAACATATTTTTCTTCTAAACTTCTTCAGTGAGCTGCAGTTTTTCATCAATTATCAAGTGTTTTCCTAGCATGAGCAAGATCCTGTTTCAAGCACTGAAAAATGATATGTTAATCAACTTTAAGATGAATTATCTCAGGAGTACCAGAGAGGAGTGTTTGTTAACGGGGGTAAGTTTAGGAGTGCCCTATCATTAAGCTAGTCATAGCAGTGTGTGTGTGTGTGTGTGTGTGTGTGTGTGTGTGTGTGTGTGTGTGTATGTTTCGTTTGCAAATCCAGAGAACTCCTGGGTGGGTGCAGTGGGAGTTGAAGCAGATAATTAATTACTGCTACAGATACAGGCTCCACTAATATGATTCTGTAGGATAAAAAATGTAGATAAAACATTTTAATGTGAAGTTTGGAGAAAAATGTGTTCATGGTTCCTAAGGAGGTTTAAGGGAGTGGGGATAGATACAATCAAGATACATTGTATACATAATATATAAGATTTTCAGAGAATAAATAAAATATTATTAAAATAATTAAGAGAAATGCCATCTGGAACCCTGGTGCACTGAAGCTCCTGGAAACGGCAGCGCAGATCTTCCTGGTTGCTGCCGCCACAGAGAGCTCATGGGCAGCACCCCTCGAGCAAACTTGAGCCTTGGGACCACAGGTAAGACCAACATTTCTGCTGCAAGTGACCTGCCTGGTGAACCCGGGACACACAGAGGCAGAATTCCTCTAGGACTGGGCACTCCCTGTGTTTACCCGGAGTCCCACACCCGCGGATCCTGGCTTGCAGCAGCTCTCTGCTCCCAGACCCCGTGGGAGAGAGACCTCACCGCCTGGTCAGGTGGGCACTCCTGAGGCTGCAGAGCGGAAGAGACCACCAACACTGCCCACCTCCCTGGCCCAAGAGGAAACTGTATAAGGCCTCTGGGTTCCCGTGGGGGAGGGCCCAGGAGCGGCAGGACCCCTGCGCCTGAGACACCGCCGGAACATGGAGGAAGAGACCAGATAAACAGTTCTCTGCACCAAAATCCCATGGGAGGGAGAGCTAAACCTTCAGAGAGGCACACACGCCTGGGAAACCAGAAGAGACTGCACTCTGCACACATTACTGATTCCAGAGGAAAACACCAAACGCCATCTGGAACCCTGGTGCACTGAAGCTCCTGGAAACGGCGGCACAGATCTTCCTGGTTGCTGCCGCCACAGAGAGCTCGTGGGAAGCACCCCTCGAGCAAACTTGAGCCTTGAGACCACAGGTAAGACCAACTTTTCTGCTGCAAGTGACCTGCCTGGTGAACTCAAGACACAGGCCCACAGGAGCTGAAGACCTGTAGAGAGGAAAAACTACACACCTGAAAGCAGAACACTCTGTCCCCATAACAGGCTGAAAGAAAACAGGAAAACAGGTCTACAGCACTCCTGACACACAGGCTTATAGGACAGTCTAGCCACTGTCAGAAATAGCAGAACAAAGTAACACTAGAGATAATCTGATGGTGAGAGGCAAGCGCAGGAACCCAAGCAACAGAAACCAAGACTACATGGCACCATTGGAGCCCAATTCTCCCATCAAAACAAACATGGAATATCCAAACACACCAGAAAAGCAAGATCTAGTTTCAAAATCATATTTGATCATGATGCAGGAGGACTTCAAGAAAGATGTGAAGAACTCCCTTAGAGAACAAGTAGAAGCCTACAGAGAGGAATCACAAAAATCCCTGAAAGAATTCCAGGAAATCATAAATAAACAAGTAGAAGCCCATAGAGAGGAGTCACAAAAATCCCTGAAAGAATTCCAGGAAAACACAATCAAACAGTTGAAGGAATTAAAAATGGAAATAGAAGCAATCAAGAAAGAGCACATGGAAACAACCCTGGATATAGAAAACCAAAAGAAGAGACAAGGAGCTGTAGATACAAGCTTCACCAACAGAATACAAGAGATGGAAGAGAGAATCTCAGGAGCAGAAGATTCCATAGAAATCATTGACTCAACTGTCAAAGATAATGTAAAGCGGAAAAAGCTACTGGTCCAAAACATACAGGAAATCCAGGACTCAATGAGAAGATCAAACCTAAGGATAATAGGTATAGAAGAGAGTGAAGACTCCCAGCTCAAAGGACCAGTAAATATCTTCAACAAAATCATAGAAGAAAACTTACCTAACCTAAAAAAAGAGATACCCATAGGCATACAAGAAGCCTACAGAACTCCAAAGATATTGGACCAGAAAAGAAACACCTCCCGTCACATAATAGTCAAAACACCAAACGCACAAAATAAAGAAAGAATATTAAAAGCAGTAAGGGAAAAAGGTCAAGTAACATATAAAGGCAGACCTATCAGAATCACACCAGACTTCTCGCCAGAAACTATGAAGGCCAGAAGATCCTGGACTGATGTCATACAGACCCTAAGAGAACACAAATGCCAGCCCAGGTTACTGTATCCTGCAAAACTCTCAATTAACATAGATGGAGAAACCAAGATATTCCATGACAAAACCAAATTTACACAATATCTTTCTACAAATCCAGCACTACAAAGGATAATAAATGGTAAAGCCCAACATAAGGAGGCAAGCTATACCCTAGAAGAAGCAAGAAACTAATCGTCTTGGCAACAAAACAAAGAGAAGAAAAGCACACAAACATAACCTCACATCCAAATATGAATATAACAGGAAGCAATAATCATTATTCCTTAATATCTCTCAACATCAATGGCCTCACCTCCCCAATAAAAAGACATAGATTAACAAACTGGATACGGAACGAGGACCCTGCATTCTGCTGCCTACAGGAAACACACCTCAGAGACAAAGACAGACACTACCTCAGAGTGAAAGGCTGGAAAACAACTTTCCAGGCAAATGGTCAGAAGAAGCAAGCTGGAGTAGCCATTCTAATATCAAATAAAATCAATTTTCAACTAAAAGTCATCAAAAAAGATAAGGAAGGACACTTCATATTCATCAAAGCAAAAATCCACCAAGATGAACTCTGAATCCTAAATATCTATGCCCCAAATACAAGGGCACCGACATACGTAAAAGAAACCTTACTAAAGCTCAAAACACACATTGCACCTCACACAATAATAGTAGGAGATTTCAACACCCCACTCT
The DNA here is from genome assembly GCF_021556685.1 of Rattus norvegicus. Taxonomy (NCBI): domain Eukaryota; kingdom Metazoa; phylum Chordata; class Mammalia; order Rodentia; family Muridae; genus Rattus; species Rattus norvegicus. The sequence continues at coordinate 196,621,943 of NC_141535.1, read as the reverse complement.
CATCCCTGGACAGGTCATGGAAACAGAAATTAAACAGAGACGTAGACAGACTAAGAGACTAAGAACCAAATGGACTTAACAGATATTTATAGAACATTCTATCCTAAAGCAAAAGGATATACCTTCTTCTCAGCTCCTCATGGTACTTTCTCCAAAATTGCTATATAATTGGTCAAGAAAAAGGCCTCAAGAGATACAGAAATATAGAAATAATCCCATGAATCCTATCAGACCACCATGGGCTAAAGCTGGTCTTCAATAACAATAAGGGAAGAACACCCACATATACATGGAAGTTGAACAATGCTCTACTCAATGATAACCTGGTCAAGGAAGAAATAAAGAGAGAAATTAAAAACTTTTTAGAATTTAATGAAAATGAAGGTACAACATACCCAAACTTATGGGACACAATGAAAGCTGTGCTAAGAGGAAAACTCATAGCTCTGAGTGCCTGCAGAAAGAAACAGGAAAGAGCATATGTCAGCAGCTTGACAGCACACCTAAAAGCTCTTGAACAAAAAGAAGCAAATACACCCAGGAGGAGTAGAAGGCAGGAAATAATCAAACTCAGAGCTGAAATCAACCAAGTAGAAACAAAAAGGACCATAGAAAGTCTCAACAGAACCAAAAGTTGGTTCTTTGAGAAAATCAACAAGATAGATAAACCTTAGCCAGACTAACGAGAGGACACTGAGGGTGTGTCCAAATTAACAAAATCAGAAATGAAAAGGGAGAGATAACTACAGATTCAGAAGAAATTCAAAAAATCATCAGATCTTACTATAAAAGCCTATATTCAACAAAACTTGACAATCTGCAGGAAATGGACAATTTCCTAGACAGATACCAGGTATCCAAGTTAAATCAGGAACAGATAAACCAGTTAAACAACCCCATAACTCCTAAGGAAATAGAAGCAGTCATTAAAGTTCTCCCAACCAAAAAGAGCCCAGGTCCAGACGGGTTTAGTGCAGAATTATATCAGACCTTCATAGAAGACCTCATACCAATATTATCCAAACTATTCCACAAAATTGAAACAGATGGATCACTACTGAATTCCTTCTATGAAGCCACAATTACTCTTATACCTAAACCACACAAAGACCCAACAAAGAAAGAGAACTTCAGACCAATTTCCCTTATGAATATCGACGCAAAAATACTCAATAAAATTCTGGCAAACCGAATCCAAGAGCACATCAAAACAATCATCCACCATGATCAAGTAGGCTTCATCCCAGGCATGCAGGGATGGTTTAATATACGGAAAACCATCAACGTGATCCATTATATAAACAAACTGAAAGCACAAAACCACATGATCATTTCCTTAGATGCTGAGAAAGCATTTGACAAAATTCAACACCTCTTCATGATAAAAGTCCTGGAAAGAATAGGAATTCAAGGCCCATACCTAAACATAGTAAAAGCCATATACAGCAAACCAGTTGCTAACATTAAACTAAATGGAGAGAAAATTGAAGCAATCCCACTAAAATCAGGGACTAGACAAGGCTGCCCACTCTCTCCCTACTTATTCAATATAGTTCTCAAAGTCCTAGCCAGAGCAATCAGACAACAAAAGGAGGTCAAGGGGATACAGATCGGAAAAGAAGAAGTCAAAATATCACTATTTGCAGATGATATGATAGTATATATAAGTGATCCCAAAAGTTCCACCAGAGAAGTAATAAAGCTGATAAACAACTTCAGCAAAGTGGCCGGGTATAAAATTAACTCAAATAAATCAGTAGCCTTCCTCTACACAAAAGAGAAACAAGCCGAGAAAGAAATTAGGGAAAAGACACCCTTCATAATAGACCCAAATAATATAAAGTACCTCGGTGTGACTTTAACCAAGCAAGTAAAAGATTTGTACAATAAGAACTTCAAGACTCTGAAGAAAGAAATTGAAGAAGTCCTCAGAAGATGGAAAGATCTCCCATGCTCATGGATTGGCAGGATTAATATAGTAAAAATGGCCATTTTACCAAAAGCGATCTACAGATTCAATGCAATCCCCATCAAAATACCAATCCCATTCCTCAAAGAGTTAGACAGAACAATTTGCAAATTCATCTGGAATAACAAAAAACCCAGGATAGCTAAAACTATCCCCAACAATAAAAGGACTTCAGCGGGAATCACTATCCCTGAACTCAAGCAGTATTACAGAGCAATAGTGATAAAAACTGCATGGTATTGGTACAGAGACAGACAGATAGACCAATGGAACAGAAATTGAAGACACAGAAATGAACCCACACACCTATGGTCACTTGATTTTTGACGAAGGAGCCAAAACCATCCAATGGAAAAAAGATAGCATTTTCAGCAAATGGTGCTGGTTCAACTGGAGGGCAACATGTAGAAGAATGCAGATCCATCCATGCTTATCACCCTGTACAAAGCTTAAGTCCAAGTGGATCAAGACCTCCACATCAAACCAGACACACTCAAACTAATAGAAGAAAAACTAGGGAAGCATCTGGAACACATGGGCACTGGAAAAAATTTCCTGAACAAAACACCAATGGCTTATGCTCTAAGACCAAGAATCGACAAATGGGATCTCATAAAACTGCAAAGCTTCTGTAAGGCAAAGGACACTGTGGCTAGGACAAAACGGCAACCAACAGATTGGGAAAAGATCTTTACCAATCCTACAACAGATAGAGGCCTTATATCCAAAATATACAAAGAACTCAAGAAGTTAGACCACAGGGAGACAAATAACCGTATTAAAAAATGGGGTTCAGAGCTAAACAAACAATTCACAGCTGATGAATGCCGAGTGGCTGAGAAACACCTAAAGAAATGTTCAACATCTTTAGTCATAAGGGAAATGCAAATCAAAACAACCCTGAGATTTCACCTCACACCAGTGAGAATGGCTAAGATCAAAAACTCAGGTGGAGCTCTCTGCTCCCAGACCCGGTGAGAGAGAGACCCAACCGCCTGGTCAGGTGGGCACTCCTGAGGCTGCAGAGCGGAAGAGACCACCAACACTGCTCACCCCTGCCCACATCCCTGGCCCAAGAGGAAACTGTATAAGGCCTCTGGGCTCCCGTGGGGGAGGGCCCAGGAGCGGCAGGACCCCTGCCGGAGACACCGCCGGACCCTGAAGGAAACAGACCGGATAAACAGTTCTCTGCACCCAAATCCCGTGGGAGGGAGAGCTAAACCTTCAGAGAGGCAGACAGGCCTGGGAAACCAGAAGAGACTGCTCCCTGCACACACATCTCGGACGCCAGAGGAAAAAGCCAAAGACCATCTGGAACCCTGGTGCACTGAAGCTCCCGGAAGGGGCGGCACAGGTCTTCCTGGTTGCTGCCGCTGCAGAGAGCCCCTGGACAGCACCCCACGAGCAAACCTGAGCCTCGGGACCACAGGTAAGACCAAATTTTCTGCTGCAAGAAAGCTGCCTGGTGAACTCAAGACACAGGCCCACAGGAACAGCTGAAGACCTGTAGAGAGGAAAAACTACACGCCCGAAAGCAGAACACTCTGTCCCCATAACTGACTGAAAGAGAGGAAAACAGGTCTACAGCACTCCTGACACACAGGCTTATAGGACAGTCTAGCCACTGTCAGAAATAGCAGAACAAAGTAACACTAGAGATAATCTGATGGCGAGAGGCAAGCGCAGGAACCCAAGCAACAGAAACCAAGACTACATGCCATCATCGGAGCCCAATTCTCCCACCAAAACAAACATGAAATATCCAAACACACCAGAAAAGCAAGATCTAGTTTCAAAATCATATTTGATCATGATGCTGGAGGACTTCAGGAAAGACCTGAACACACTTAGGGAAGCACAGGAAAACATTAATAAACAAGTAAAAGCCTACAGAGAGGAATCGCAAAAATCCCTGAAAGAATTCCAGGAAAACACAATCAAACAGTTGAAGGAATTAAAAATGGAAATAGAAGCAATCAAGAAAGAACACATGGAAACAACCCTGGATATAGAAAACCAAAAGAAGAGACAAGGAGCTGTAGATACAAGCTTCACCAACAGAATACAAGAGATGGAAGAGAGAATCTCAGGAGCAGAAGATTCCATAGAAATCATTGACTCAACTGTCAAAGATAATGTAAAGCGGAAAAAGCTACTGGTCCAAAACATACAGGAAATCCAGGACTCAATGAGAAGATCAAACCTAAGGATAATAGGTATAGAAGAGAGTGAAGACTCCCAGCTCAAAGGACCAGTAAATATCTTCAACAAAATCATAGAAGAAAACTTCCCTAACCTAAAAAAAGAGATACCCATAGACATACAGGAAGCCTACAGAACTCCAAATAGATTGGACCAGAAAAGAAACACGTCCCGTCACATAATAGTCAAAACACCAAACGCACAAAATAAAGAAAGAATATTAAAAGCAGTAAGGGAAAAAGGTCAAGTAACATATAAAGGGAGACCTATCAGAATCACACCAGACTTCTCGCCAGAAACTATGAAGGCCAGAAGATCCTGGACTGATGTTATACAGACCCTAAGAGAACACAAATGCCAGCCCAGATTACTGTATCCAGCAAAACTCTCAATTAACATTGATGGAGAAACCAAGATATTCCATGACAAAACCAAATTTACACAATATCTTTCTACAAATCCAGCACTACAAAGGATAATAAATGGTAAAGCCCAACATAAGGAGGCAAGCTATACCCTAGAAAAGCAAGAAACTAATCGTCTTGGCAACAAAACAAAGAGAATGAAAGCACACAAACATAACCTCACATCAAATATGAATATAACGGGAAGCAATAATCACTATTTTTTAATATCTCTCAATATCAATGGCCTCAACTCCCAATAAAAAGACATAGATTAACAAACTGGATACGCAACGAGGACCCTGCATTCTGCTGCCTACAGGAAACACACCTCAGAGACAAAGACAGACACTACCTCAGAGTGAAAGGCTGGAAAACAACTTTCCAAGCAAATGGTCAGAAGAAGCAAGCTGGAGTAGCCATTCTAATATCAAATAAAATCAATTTCCAACTAAAAGTCATCAAAAAAGATAAGGAAGGACACTTCATATTCATCAAAGGAAAAATCAACCAAGATGAACTCTCAATCCTAAATATCTATGCCCCAAATACAAGGGCACCTACTTATGTAAAAGAAACCTTACTAAAGCTCAAAACACACATTGCACCTCACACAATAATAGTGGGAGATTTCAACACCCCACTCTCATCAATGGACAGATCATGGAAACAGAAATTAAACAGTGATGTAGACAGACTAAGAGAAGTCATGAGCCAAATGGACTTAACGGATATTTATAGAACATTCTATCCTAAAGCAAAAGGATATACCTTCTTCTCAGCTCCTCATGGTACTTTCTCCAAAATTGACCATATAATTGGTCAAAAAACGGGCCTCAACAGGTACAGAAAGATAGAAATAATCCCATGCCTGCTATCGGACCACCACGGCCTAAAACTGGTCTTCAATAACAATAAGGGAAGAATGCCCACATATACGTGGAAATTGAACAATGCTCTACTCAATGATAACCTGGTCAAGGAAGAAATAAAGAAAGAAATTAAAAACTTTTTAGAATTTAATGAAAATGAAGATACAACATACTCAAACTTATGGGACACGATGAAAGCTGTGCTAAGAGGAAAACTCATAGCGCTGAGTGCCTGCAGAAAGAAACAGGAAAGAGCATATGTCAGCAGCTTGACAGCACACCTAAAAGGTCTAGAACAAAAAGAAGCAAATACACCCAGGAGGAGTAGAAGGCAGGAAATAATCAAACTCAGAGCTGAAATCAACCAAGTAGAAACAAAAAGGACCATAGAAAGAATCAACAGAACCAAAAGTTGGTTCTTTGAGAAAATCAACAAGATAGATAAACCCTTAGCCAGACTAACGAGAGGACACAGAGTGTGTCCAAATTAACAAAATCAGAAATGAAAAGGGAGACATAACTACAGATTCGGAGGAAATTCAAAAAATCATCAGATCTTACTATAAAAACCTATATTCAACAAAATTTGAAAATCTTCAGGAAATGGACAATTTCCTAGACAGATACCAGGTATCGAAGTTAAATCAGGAACAGATAAACCAGTTAAACAACCCCATAACTCCTAAGGAAATAGAAGCAGTCATTAAAGGTCTCCCAACCAAAAAGAGCCCAGGTCCAGACGGGTTTAGTGCAGAATTCTATCAAACCTTCATAGAAGACCTCATACCAATATTATCCAAACTATTCCACAAAATTGAAACAGATGGAGCCCTACCGAATTCCTTCTATGAAGCCACAATTACTCTTATACCTAAACCACACAAAGACACAACAAAGAAAGAGAACTTCAGACCAATTTCCCTTATGAATATCGACGCAAAAATACTCAATAAAATTCTGGCAAACCGAATTCAAGAGCACATCAAAACAATCATCCACCATGATCAAGTAGGCTTCATCCCAGGCATGCAGGGATGGTTTAATATACGGAAAACCATCAACGTGATCCATTATATAAACAAACTGAAAGAACAGAACCACATTATCATTTCATTAGATGCTGAGAAAGCATTTGACAAAATTCAACACCCCTTCATGATAAAAGTCCTGGAAAGAATAGGAATTCAAGGCCCATACCTAAACATAGTAAAAGCCATATACAGCAAACCAGTTGCTAACATTAAACTAAATGGAGAGAAACTTGAAGCAATCCCACTAAAATCAGGGACTAGACAAGGCTGCCCACTCTCTCCCTACTTATTCAATATAGTTCTTGAAGTTCTAGCCAGAGCAATCAGACAACAAAAGGAGATCAAAGGGATACAGATCGGAAAAGAAGAGGTCAAAATATCACTATTTGCAGATGACATGATAGTATATTTAAGTGATCCCAAAAGTTCCACCAGAGAACTACTAAAGCTGATAAACAACTTCAGCAAAGTGGCTGGGTATAAAATTAACTCAAATAAATCAGTTGCCTTCCTCTATACAAAAGAGAAACAAGCCGAGAAAGAAATTAGGGAAACGACACCCTTCATAATAGACCCAAATAATATAAAGTACCTCGGTGTGACTTTAACCAAGCAAGTAAAAGATCTGTACAATAAGAACTTCAAGACACTGAGGAAAGAAATTGAAGAAGACCTCAGAAGATGGAAAGATCTCCCATGCTCATGGATTGGCAGGATTAATATAGTAAAAATGGCCATTTTACCAAAAGCAATCTACAGATTCAATGCAATCCCCATCAAAATACCAATCCAATTCTTCAAAGAGTTAGACAGAACAATTTGCAAATTCATCTGGAATAACAAAAAACCCAGGATAGCTAAAGCTATCCTCAACAATAAAAGGACTTCAGGGGGAATCACTATCCCTGAACTCAAGCAGTATTACAGAGCAATAGTGATAAAAACTGCATGGTATTGGTACAGAGACAGACAGATAGACCAATGGAATAGAATTGAAGACCCAGAAATGAACCCACACACCTATGGTCACTTGATTTTTGACAAAGGAGCCAAAACCATCCATTGGAAAAAAGATAGCATTTTCAGCAAATGGTGCTGGTTCAACTGGAGGGCAACATGTAGAAGAATGCAGATCGATCCATCCTTATCACCCTGTACAAAGCTTAAGTCCAAGTGGATCAAGGACCTCCACATCAAACCAGACACACTCAAACTAATAGAAGAAAAACTAGGGAAGCATCTGGAACACATGGGCACTGGAAAAAATTTCCTGAACAAAACACCAATGGCTTATGCTCTAAGATCAAGAATCGACAAATGGGATCTCATAAAACTGCAAAGCTTCTGTAAGGCAAAGGACACTGTGGCTAGGACAAAACGGCAACCAACAGATTGGGAAAAGATCTTTACCAATCCTACAACAGATAGAGGCCTTATATCCAAAATATACAAAGAACTCAAGAAGTTAGACCGCAGGGAAACAAATAACCCTATTAAAAAATGGGGTTCAGAGCTAAACAAAGAATTCACAGCTGAGGAATGCCGAATGGCTGAGAAACACCTAAAGAAATGTTCAACATCTTTAGTCATAAGGGAAATGCAAATCAAAACAACCCTGAGATTTCACCTCACACCAGTGCGATTGGCTAAGATCAAAAACTCAGGTGACAGCAGATGCTGGCGAGGATGTGGAGAAAGAGGAACACTCCTCCATTGTTGGTGGGATTGCAGACTGGTAAAACCATTCTGGAAATCAGTCTGGAGGTTCCTCAGAAAATTGGACATTGAACTGCCTGATGATCCAGCTATACCTCTCTTGGGCATATACCCAAAAGATGCCTCAACATATAAAAGAGACACGTGCTCCACTATGTTCATCGCAGCCTTATTTATAATAGCCAGAAGCTGGAAAGAACCCAGATGCCCTTCAACAGAGGAATGGATACAGAAAATGTGGTACATCTACACAATGGAATATTACTCAGCTATCAAAAACAACGAGTTTATGAAATTCGTAGGCAAATGGTTGGAACTGGAAAATATCATCCTGAGTGAGCTAACCCAATCACAGAAAGACATACATGGTATGCACTCATTGATAAGTGGCTATTAGCCCAAATGCTTGAATTACCCTAGATCCCTAGAACAAACGAAACTCAAGACGGATGATCAAAATGTGAATGCTTCACTCCTTCTTTAAATGAGGAAAAAGAATACCCTTGGCAGGGAAGGGAGAGGCAAAGATTAAAACAGAGACTGAAGGAACACCCATTCAGAGCCTGCCCCACATGTGGCCCATACATATACAGCCACCCAATTAGACAAGATGGATGAAGCAAAGAAGTGCAGACCGACAGGAGCCGGATGTAGATCGCTCCTGAGAGACACAGCCAGAATACAGCAAATATAGAGGCGAATGCCAGCAGCAAACCACTGAACTGAGAATAGGTCCCCTATTGAAGGAATCAGAGAAAGAACTGGAAGAGCTTGAAGGGGCTCGAGACCCCAAAAGTACAACAATGCCAAGCAACCAGAGCTTCCAGGGACTAAGCCACTACCTAAAGACTATACATGGACTCACCCTGGACTCTGACCCCATAGGTAGCAATGAATATCCTAGTAAGAGCACCAGTGGAAGGGGAAGCCCTGGGTCCTGCTAAGACTGAACCCACAGTGAACTAGTCTATGGGGGGAGGGCGGCAATGGGGGGAGGGTTGGGAGGGGAACACCCATAAGGAAGGGGAGAGGGGAGGGGGATGTTTTCCCGGAAACCGGGAAAGGGAATAACACTCGAAATGTATATAAGAAATACTCAAGTTAATAAAAAACAAACAAACAAACAAAAAAAAAACAAAAAACAAACAAACAAAAAAAAAACAAAAACTCAGGTGACAGCAGATGCTGGCGAGGATGCAGAGAAAGAGGAACACTCCTCCATTGTTGGTGGGATTGCAGACTGGTACAACCATTCTGGAAATCAGTCTGGAGGTTCCTCAGAAAATTGGACATTGAACTGCCATGAGGATCCAGCTATACCTCTCTTGGGCATATACCCAAAAGATGACCCAACATATAAAAAAGACACGTGCTCCACTATGTTCATCGCAGCCTTATTTATAATAGTCAGAAGCTGGAAAGAACCCAGATGCCCTTCAACAGAGGAATGGATACAGAAAATGTGGTACATCTACATAATGGAATATTACTCAGCTATCAAAAACAATGACTTTATGAAATTCGTAGGCAAATGATCGGAACCGGAAAATATCATCCTGAGTGAGCTAACCCAATCACAGAAAAACACACATGGTATGCACTCATTGATAAGTGGCTATTAGCCCAAATGCTTGAATTACCCTAGATACCTAGAACAAATGAAACTCAAGACTGATGATCAAAATGTGAATGCTTCACTCTTTCTTTAAAAGGGGAACAAGAATACCCTTGGCAGGGAATAGAGAGGCAAAGATGATTAAAACAGACACAGAAGGAACACCCATTCAGAGCCTGCCCCACGTGGCCCATGCATATACAGCCATCCAATTAGACAAGATGGATGAAGCAAAGAAGTGCAGGCCGACAGGAGCCGGAGGTAGATCTCTCCTGAGAGAGACAGCCAGAGTACAGCAAACACAGAGGAGTATGCCAGCAGCAAACCACTGAACTGAGAATAGGACCCCCGTTGAAGGAATCAGAGAAAGAACTGGAAGAGCTTGAAGGGGCTCGAGACCCCATATGTACAACAATGCCAAGCAACCAGAGCTTCCAGGGACTAAGCCACTACCTAAAGACTATACATGGACTGACCCTGGACTCTGACCTCATAGGTAGCAATGTATATCCTAGTAAGAGCACCAGTGGAAGGGGAAGCCCTGGGTCCTGCTATGACTGAACCCCCAGTGAACTAGATTGTTGGGGGGAGGGCGGCAAGGGGGGGAGGATGGGGAGGGGAACACCCTTAAAAAAGGGGAGGGGAGAGGGGGTTGTTTGCCCAGAAACCGGGACAGGGAATAACACTCGAAATGTATATAAGAAATAGTCAAGATAATCATAAAAAAAAGAAAAGAAAATAACTGGAAAAAAATAAATAAAAATGGGATACAGAGCTAAGCAAATCATTCTCAGCTGAGGATTATTGAATGGCCAAAACCCTAAAGAAATATTCAACATTAGTCATCAGGGAAATGCAAATCAAAACAACCCTGAGATTCCACCTCATACCTGTCAGAATGGTTAAGATAAAAAACTCAGGTGACAGCAGATGCTGGCAAGGATGTGGAGAAAGAGGAACACTCCTCCATTGTTGGTGGGACTGCAAACTGGTACAACCACTCTGGAAATCAGTCTGGAAGTTCCTCAGAAAATTGGACATTCCACTACCTGAGGACCCAGCTATACCTCTCTTGGGCATATACCCAAAAGATGCTCCAATGTACAACAAAGACACGTGCTTCACTGTGTTCATAGCAGCCTTATTTATAATAGCCAGAAGCTGGAAGGAACCCAGATGTCCTTCAACAGAGGAATGGATACAGAAATTGTGGTACATCTACACAATGGAGTACTACTCAGGTATCAAAAACAATGACTTTATGAAATTCATAGGCAAACGGAATGAACTAGAAAATATCATCCTGAATGAGGTAACCAAATCACAGAAAAACACACTTAATATCCACTCATTGATAAGTGGATATTAGCCCTAAAGCTCAAATTACCCAAGATGCAATCCACAGACCACAGGAAGCTGAAGAAGAAGGATGACCAAAATGAGGATGCTTCCACTCCTTAAAAGGGGAAAAAGTATCCATAGGAGGGGATATGGAAGCAAAATTTAGAGCAGTGACTCAAGGAACAGCCATTCAGAATCTGCCCTACAAGTGACCCATGTGATATATATATATATATCCAGCCACCAAAACTAGATAAGATTGATGAAGCTAAAAAGTGCATGCTGAAAGGGACCGGGTATAGATCTCTCCTGAGAGACATATCCACAGCGTGTCCAATACAGAGAGGTCAATGCTAGCAGCAAACCACTGAACTGAGAACAGGACCCCCTTTGGGGGAATTATAGGAAGGATTGAAAGAGATGAAGGAGCTTGCAACCCCGTAAGAACAACAATATCAACCAACCAGAGCTTCCAGAGACTAAAACCACTACCGAAAGACTATACATGGACTGACCCAGGGCTCCAACTGCATATGTAGCAGAGAATAGCCTTGTTGGGGCACCAGTGGAAGGGGAAGCCAAGGTTGGACCCCCAGTGCAGGAGAATGTCAGGGGTTGGGGGTAAACGGGGTGAATGGGGGGAACAACCGTATGGGGTAGGAGTAGGGAGTGGAGGTTTATGGACAGGCAACCTGGAGGAATAACATTTGAAATGTAAGTAAAGAAATATGCCTAATTAAAAAAAAAGAAAGAAAAGAAAGGAAAAAGAAAAAGAGAAAAAACGAAAAAAAAAAAAAGAATTTGTTTCTAAAATTTTCTATTAAGCCACCAGATGGAGATAGAGAGTCAACGTTGTATTATTTGTAATATTTTTTTTAGTAGGTGAGGCTAATCATTTCAAAGAAAATGAACTATTTCTTATGTATCTTACCTAGATAACAGCTTATTTAGCTATATTATCAATTTATATTACTAAATCAATGAAGAAAAATATTATCACCATATTACGAAGACACCAAAACTAAGAAATCTTACACCTGAAATCTTTAAAGATTTCATAGGAATCTACTTGAAAAATTTCAGACATATTTTTCCTAAAATATTTTTTAACGTTTTTTACTATGTGATACATATATTGATTTATTAATATAACCCAGGAACCCCATTAGTAATTTGCTCATTAAAAAGGAAAATGTAAATCCACACCAAAATACAAATATTTGTAGAAACTTTATTCATAATATTCCAGACAACTCAAATGCCTATTAACTCAGAAATGTCTGGACCAGGCGATTATTTGAGTACCCAAGACATGGAGTGCTTGGCAGCAAATAGAAACACTGTTTTCACATATACAAAAGGAGTGTGACTTAAAAAGTTATGAGGAAAAGGCTGCTAATGAGAAAAAATAAGGTGGAATATTAAACAATAAACCCATTTAAGAAAATAAATGTTAAGATAAAGTTAGAGATCAAAAAACCTTAAAGTCATATTGAACCAGCTAGCTTGTCTAGTGCATGGACTTTTGTTAAACTACTAAATTGTAACTCTTCTGCTCTTATTTCTGCTGGAATGCTGCCTACCTAAGGACGTTAGCTTTCAACTACATCTACAACCAAGGAGGTCTTCGTGATGGAGGATTTAAGCAAGAATGCTCTTATCTGAGACATATACCTTAAAGTCCATTTAATGTAGTTCAGTAATTCGCAGCCCTTAGATAATAATTTTCAAATAGATATTTTTGGTTTCTCAAAATAAAACTTAGTTCCCAGTGTTTTCAACTAAAAATTTTAAACACAAAATTGAAATAATTTTACCTATATTCTATCAATAATGTTTTAAATTATCTTTATCAACTATCTGTCACCCTATCTATCTTTCCATTTTCTAAAAGACATTTTGATGTGTATTTGCTTGCTGTGTTGTGAATTGCACAGGGCTTCGCTCACATTCATCATTTGTTCTCCTATTAAGCTAAACCCCCAGGAACTCTTTCCTTTCTGTTTTTCCCCCAGTTGGTTATTTTATTTATTTACATTTCAAAAATTTCCCCCTTCCTAGTTTCCCCTCTACAAACCCCCTATCTCCTTCCCCCTCCTCTATGAGGGTGCTCCTCTACTACCCACCCACTCCTGCCTCAGCACCCTAGCATTCCCTTACCTTGGGTCATCAAGCCTCCACAGGACCAAGGGGCCCCCCTTCCCAGTGATGACCACTAAGGCAATTCTCTGCTACATATCCAACCTGAGCCATGTGTCCCCCCCATGTATACTCTTTGGTTGGTAATTTAGTCCCTGGGAACTTTGGAGTGTCTGGTTGGCTGATATTGTTGTTCTTCCTATAGTGTCACAAACCTCTACAGCTCCTGCAGTCCTTGGACTAATTTCTTCATTGGGGTCCCTGTGCTCAGTCTGATGTTTAGCTGAGTGCATTCATATCTGTATTGTTCAGGCTCTGGCAGAGCCTCTCAGGAGACAGTTATACCAGGCTCTTGTCAGCAAGAGCTTCTTGTCATCAGCTATAGTGTCTGGGTTTGGTGTCTGTAGATGGGATGGATCCCTAGGTGGGACAGTCTCTGGATGGCCTTTTCTTCAGTTTCTGCTCCACTCTTTGTTCCTGCATTTCCTTTTGGCAGGAGGAATTCTGGATTAATATTTTTGAGGTGGGTGGGTGACCCCATCCCTTAACCAGGGGACATGCCTATCCACTGGATATGGTGTCTATAGGTTCTCTCTCCCCTTTGTTGGGTATTTTAACCTAATATTCTCCCTGTTGGATCCTGGGAACCTCTTTTCTTTTTTATTAAAAAACTTTAATGCCTCCGAAGTCCCTTGATTGAAAGAAAGGAATTCCTGTAGATTATGTTATTAAGATGTGGGAATGATTATTGTCACTTTAATTTACAAAATATTTTGTGTGAAGTAGAAGAAAGCACTTCTTCCAGGAGGTAGGAGATGGCAGTAATGTCTAAAGACCAAGGAAAGAAGAAAAGTATCTGAGCAGCCAGTGATAACGTGAGAGAAGGCTGCCTCGTGATGCATAAGAACACTGACAAATGATACTATGTTGGGTTGACCTAGTTTTGAAATGGTACCAATGTAGAGTGCATGGTTGTGTTAGGTTCTACCCAAAGAAGAGTAGAAGAGCTAGGAGGTTGAGTCAATGCATATTAGTCTGATATTACAGGTGGGCTATGTGAACAAGAGTTGAGAATTCTGAAGACACAGACTTAATAATGACATACCTTTTCAGCTGGAAAATGATGAAATTAAAAAAATTAGTGGGAAACATTATGTTTTCAGAATAAGGGGGGCATTAATCAGAAAACTGCTGAATGTAATTATCAGACCCTAGGTACAAGGCAGTAAGATGTGAAAAAAAAAACCTTGAAGGACAGAGAGCTTTATTTGTCATCATTTTAAAGCTGGAAAATCATAAACTATAGAAACATAAGGTCAGGGTGAGAATTTTAGATCAAGAATATAGTACCTGTCAGAACAAAACAAAATTTGGAAGTGATTACAAAGTCCCACCCTCAGTTGAAGAGCTCTTTGCAAGTGATCATTTGTGAGAGATCTTGGTGCATCTTCAGGGATGCAGCCACTGAGCGCCTACCTATGCTCCAGTATATGGTTCTATACTGATGGGCATAGACATTAAGTAGACTCAGTGGGAGAATTTGTAGGGAATATCTGAGGGAGGTATGAGGAGTGAATTTCATCAAAATCTATGCTTAATGCATTAACACATCATGTATTAAATTCTCAACAACAACAGAAATATGATGGCTGAAAGAAAGAGAACATCAACAGCATGTTATGATGTTTTGTCATTGAAGGTTTTATAAAATGGCAATTGGAACCACATTAGTGAGTCAAATGCCAAAACCTTATAGATGAGATATGTGGGCCCAATCTTTCATTGTTTTCTAGAGGCATTCCAGCAGATTTTACTCCTTAATGCAGAATGTGAGGGAGCCCTCTCTCATCATTTATGTATTTGTGTTTATTTGCACCAGGGTTCTTATTAGAGATGCTTCAGCAATCTTAGAGTCATTGAAGAAATAAGAAACATCATGGAGAAGGACTCTCAAAACTGACATGCTGAACTGATAATGGACTCTTCCATGGATGAATCCTTTCAGCTCCTTACAGATTTGGATCAGGTATCTTCTGGAACCTTTTTCACTCATGATTGTAAATTAGAGGGTGAAGGTTGGTGGAGGATGCATGAATAGAGGTGTTGGTCTTTGTCAAATATCTCCATCCTCCAACATGGGACAGCCTGATGTGACAAAAGAATTAAGCTAAAAGCTCTTAACAATGAATATTCTTGGACAATGCTAGTGGTAGGGGTGACTATATAATTAAACATGATATCCGTCAACCACTATGTAAAAGTTTCGTAATCTCTTTGTTTAAATTGGCCTGAAATCCTAAGAGACATCATTAAAAGTGAAAAGTAGTAGATATCAGGGGAATATAGATTTGCTCAGACTTATCGGGTTTTAATGAGAAATGGCCCAACGACTAAGGATTCACTTCCTCCTATGCTTACCAGTAGAGAGAGAGAGAAAAAAACCCACCTAACTCTCTGTGGACAACTTCTTTAAGTTACAAGAATATGGGCCCCCAGGGAGTATGAGCGGTGAAATGGTTTTAGCTAAGAATGTTCCCCTCTCAGGGGTGAAAGTTGTTATTTGTATTTCAAATGAGCATCCCCAGGAGCATAAAACTTGCACACATAGTTGAAGGTCCTGTGATTCCTGATACTTATGCCTAAGAGTAATGAGGATGCCAGATTATGAATCTTAGAGCTGGCCTCAGAGGAGGTGAAAAAATGGGATATTCAGATCCCCAGAAATGTGTCAGTTGCTGTAGTAATAACTTCTAGGTGACTAGAATGTGGCCAAAAAGGATTTTTGTTTAGATATTCAATATTGACAGCCATTTCAGACAAAGATAACTTCAAACTGGCCTGTCCTGAGGTTGGTGATGTCATAGTACAGATCTTCTGTGCTGTCTTCTGACTCATTCCATCTGCTTGCCATCCTCTAGCACAGTGTCTGACTCACCTCCTTTTCCTCATGCATTTAGCCAGTATGTCTTTGAGTTTCTATTTTGATAATACCTCAGTTTTAAGCACGTAGTTCCTATCAGGGACTCTGTGAGGTGTTTTATGTATACCAAGTCAGTGTACATAAGGCTCTACAAGGTTGGTACAACTGTTCTCATTTTTCATATAAAGAATCTGAGGTTTAGTAGATCAAGTCATTGATTGAGTCTTGTGATTAACATGTGATAGACTCTGCATCCTTTTCACAGATCATAGGGTCCATGTTTCTAATCATGGTTTTATCAATTCTCTGTTATTATACCATCGATAAGAGCCAGCACCTGCCCTTTACGTAATACTCCCAAGCCTGAATTACTCTGCAATCTATAGAGGCAGAGCTAAGAGTTAGGGATGCCTTTTCTATCAGAGCCTCTTAAAAAAACAAAAAGATAGGTGTTAGAAATCTTGGAAGTCTTCATATCCACAAGGTTCCTTGTGCAGTAGCTAGAAAAAACACCCAACAAAATATTCAGTCCAGTTCATAGAATGTTTAGGAGAGAGTAGTGTTTCACAACAGTGACCACTCCCAAATTCTTAGGAATTTGTTTACTGATGACTTAGAGAAATTTCTAAATGTGCTAAAAATTCTGTGCTTATTTTTCTAGCATAATGTGGAGTTCAGAAGTAAATTCCGAAGCTACACCCTAGAGTAAATATTAAAGTCCTTTGCATTGTTCTAATCTTCCAAGCTTATTTAGCATAAACTTCTTGTTAAAAGATGGGTAGAAAGATGCAGAGCCCATTACAGAGTAGGTCTTTGATTTTATATTTCTTGACTATTTTATCCCTGTGAACTATGACTACCCAACCTACCTTAGGAGATGGACTTTCAGGTAGACCTTTTGTTTTCACAATATTTTAAATTATAGTACAAATTATATGTATTTTGCATTATGCTATGGCTAGCTATGGCCCTCATAGATCCTTTAGCAATTGTTTACTGTTTTTATAACTTTGAGAAGGGACCTTGCAAATCTTGTAAGTTTTGGAGGCATCCTGAGCCTTGTTTAATTCACTTTCAGAGTCTTGGGCTTTTCTTTTTCCTCAAAGAGGAAATGTTTTGATTTGGATCAAATGTTTATAAATTTCATAATGTTTTCCAGCCCTTGTATTATTTCTCCTCATTCTTTCATGATTTTCCTGAGCCTTGGAGAGGCTAATATAGATATCTGATTATGCCATTCCACATTATATGGTTGAGATTTGGGCCACTATGCTACAGCATAAGTCATTTGTTCTCAGGAGCTGGTCTGGTCCTTGTGTTTCCACCTGGCTGCAGAAAGGGGACAGAGTTAGCTTGGTGGTTTGAATATGCTTTACCCATGGGGAAGTGGTGTAGAGGTGTGGTCTTTTTGGAGGAAGTGTATCACTGTATGTGGGCTTTCAGGACTCCTACTGCTCTACCCTACCCAGTACAAAAGAGACAGTGTTTTGGCTGCTTTCAGACCAAAATGCAGAACTCTCAGCTCCTTCTTCAGCCTCCTGGCTTCTGTCCTGTTTGAGTTACTATCCTGAGTTCATTCAATGATGAACAGCAAACCGGAGTGTAAGC
This sequence comes from Rattus norvegicus, assembly GCF_021556685.1. Taxonomy (NCBI): domain Eukaryota; kingdom Metazoa; phylum Chordata; class Mammalia; order Rodentia; family Muridae; genus Rattus; species Rattus norvegicus. The sequence goes on along the minus strand of NC_141535.1, from coordinate 196,604,126 downwards.
TGAATAAACTCTTTCCTGCCCAACTTACATTTTTGTCATCATATTTCATCACAAAAGTGGTAACCTAACAAAGGCAAAAGGGATATTGCTGTAACAGACCTGATCATGTTTTGGGGATGATCGGTAAAGGACTTTGGCACTTTGGATTAGAAAAGCCATCGAGTGTTAAGAGCTCTGTGGGGTTGTTGGCCTATTCCCACAGAATAGGAAAAGATCTTTATCAACCCTACATCCAACAGAGGGCTACTATCCAAAATATATAGAGAACTCAAGATACTACTCATCAACAAACCATATAACTCAACTAAAAATGAAATCTAAACGGAGAATTCTTGACAGAAGGATCTCTGATGGCTGAGAAATGTTTAAAGAAGTGTTCAGTGTTCTTGGTCATCAGGGAGATGTGAATTAAACTGACTGAGATTCTATGTTACAGTGGCTAAGACGTGGAGCCAGGGGAACCCCTCCATTGCTGGCAGAAGCACAACCTTATGCAACTACTTTGGAAATATTTGGTCATTTCTCAGAAAACTGAGAATAGATCTAACCTATGAGACAGCTATATTATTCCTGGGCATATATCCAAAAGATGTTTCATCATATTGAAAAGACACTAGCTATACTATGTTCATAGGAGCTTTATTCATAACAGCCAGAAACTGGAAACAACAAAGATGTCTCTCAACCTAAGAATTGATAAAGAAAATGTGGTACATTTACATAATGGAGTATTACTCAGTTAATTCAAAACAATGACGGGTTGCGGATTTAGCTCAGTGGTAGAGCGATTGCCTAGCAAGCGCAAGGCCCTGGATTCGGTCCTCAGCTTTGGGAAAAAAAATAGATCTTTAAAAACAATGGCAACATGAAATTCTTAGGCAAATGGATGGAACTAGAAAATATCATCCCGAGTGAGGTAACCCAATCACAAAAGAACACAAAATGTATGCACTCAATGATAAGTGGGTACTAGCCCAAAAGCTCGGAATACCAAAGATAAAATTTATAGACCACATGAAGCTCAATAAAAAGGAAGACCAAAGTGTGGATGCTTCAGTCCTTCTTAGAAGAGGAAGCAAAATACTCACAGGAGGAAATATGGGGACAAAGTGTGGAGCAGAGACTGAAGGAAAGCCCATCCAGAGACTGCAATACCTGGAGATCCATCCCACATATAGTCACCAAATCCAGACACTATCGTGCATGCTGACTGGAGCCTGATATAGCTCCTGATAGGCTCTACCACACCCTGACAAATAGAGGTGGATGCTCACAGTCAACCATTGGACTAAGAACGGGGTCCCCAGTGGAGGAATTAAAGAATGGACTAAAGTAGCTGAAGGGGTTTGCAACCCCAAAGGAAGAACAAGAATATCAACACCCTAGATCTCTCAGGGACTAAACCACCAACCAAAGAGTAACCATGGAGCAACTCATGACTCCAGCTGCATATGTAGTAGAGGATGGGCCTCTATTTCCATTTTTTCCCGTTTTTAAATTATTAACTTGAGTATTTTTTATTTACATTTCGAAAGTTATTCCCTTTCCCGGTTTCCGAGCCAACATCCCCTTAACTCCTTCCCCTCCCCTTCTATGTGGGTGTTCCCCTCCCCATCCTCCCCCCATTACCGCCCTCCCCCCAACAATCACATTCACTGGGGGTTCAGTCTTTGCAGGACGAAGGGCTTCCCTTTCCACTGGTGCTCTTACTAGGATAGTCATTGTTACCTATGAGGTTAGAGTCCAGGGTCAGTCCATGTATAGTCTTTGGGTAGTGGCTTAGTCCCTGGAAACTCTGGTTGGTTGGCATTGTTGTTCATATGGGGTCTCAAGCCCCTTCAAGCTCTTCCAATCCTTTCTCTGATTCCTTCAACACGGGTCCTGTTCTCAGTTCAGTGGTTTGCTTCTGGCATTCGCCTCTGTATGTGCTGTATTCTGGCTGTGTCTCTCAGGAGCGATCTACATCCGGCTCCTGTCGGTCTGCACTTCTTTGCTTCATCCATCTTGTCTAATTGTGTGGCTGTATATGTATGGGCCACACGTGGGGCAGGCTCTGAATGGGTGTTCCTTCTGTGTCTGTTTTAATCTTTGCATCTCTATTCCCTCCCAAGGGTATTCATGTTCCCCTTTTAAAGAAGGAGTGAAGCATCCGCATTTTGGTCATCCTTCTTGAGTTTCATGTGTTCTGTGCATCTTGGGTAATTCAAGCATTTGGGCTAATAGCCACTTATCAATGAGTGCATACCATGTGTGTTTTTTTGTGATTGGGTTACCTCACTCAGGATGATATTTTCCAGTTCCCTTCATTTGCCTACGAATTCCTGCTAAGACTGAACCCCCAGTGAACTAGACTGTTGGGGGGAGGGTGGCAATGGGGGGAGGGCTGGGAGGGGAATACCCTTAAGGAAGGGGAGGGGGGAGGGGGATGTTTGCCCGGAAACCAGGAAAGGGAATAACACTCGAAATGTATATAAGAAATACTCAAGTTAATAAAAAAAAAAGAAAGAAATCAGGAAGAGATCATGTAGCTCAGACTTAGCACTGTGAGAGACCAGGAAAAGCCAACGGTGAAAGATCAGCCTCAGTGTTAGTTGACTCAGGCATGAAGGGGTCATGAAAGAAGTTGAGGCTATGAGGGTTATTGTTGAAAGTACATCCCAGTTGCAATAGAAGACCCTAGGATTTTGGAGTTGTCAGACCATGGGATGACCACCAAGAACAGCAGTAGCAGGGAGTGATACGAGCCTGGAAGATAAACTGTGTGTGTTGAAGAGGGTGGAGCTGGAGAAGTTACCCACATCCTTTGTAGTAGTCCCAAAGCATGAGTGGGTCCCAGACATTGGACAATTGGAATTTTGTTTTGATTTGATTTGATTTTGACTATGCCCTGATTTTTTTCCTCTTGAAGTATGAAAGTATTTTACTGGGACCCACAGTTGAAAGACTTTGATCAGAGCAAGAGAAATCCTAATTAAAACACATGTCTCGTTGTCCATTGCAAGGAGCATACAATTACCACTATATCAAGAATGGACACTGTCCTATATCTGTTGGGAAAATGTAGCCATGCTGGAATTGCATATTGATATTGCTCCACATATGTGGCAGTCTCAGAAGGACTTGTCTCATTTGTACATTTCATTATCCATAACAGGGACCATGCAACTGTTTCTCTCCACCACTTCTTTGGTCTGCCAAACACCAATTGCATTTCCTGGTAGTACTTTGTCACAATTTGAATGAAATGAGGATGGCACCTGTAGGCTCATAGCCTTGAACACTTGTTCACTATGGAAGGGCACTGTTTGAAAGATTAGGAAGTGTGGTCTTGATGAAGGAAGTAAGACATTAGGGATGGCTTTGAGGTTTACAAAAGCCTATTATAAGCCCAGCATCTTTCTGCTAGTAGATTAGATGAAGCTCTCCAGCTACATTCTCTAGCACCATTTCTGCCTGGAGACTGCCATGCTTCCTGCCATCTGAAACTTTAGGGAAACCCTCAATTAAGTACTTTTTTTTTCTTTTTTTTTTTATTAACTTGAGTATTTCTTATATAAATTTCAAGTGTTATTCCCTTTCCCGGTTTCCGGGCAAACATCCCCCTCCCCCCTCCCCTTCCTTATGGGGGTTCCCCTCCCAACCCTCCCCCCCTTGCCGCCCTCCCCCCATAGTCTAGTTCACTGGGGGTTCAGACTTAGCAGGACCCAGGGCTTCCCCTTCCACTGGTGCTCTTACTAGGATATTCATTGCTACCTATGGGGTCCGAGTCCAGGGTCAGTCCATGTATAGTATTTAGGTAGTGGCTTAGTCCCTGGAAGCTCTGGTTGCTTGACATTGTTGTACTTTTGGGGTCTTGAGCCCCTTCAAGCTCTTCCAGTTCTTTCTCTGATTCCTTCAACAGGGGACCTATTCTCAGTTCAGTGGTTTGCTGCTGGCATTCGCCTCTGTATTTGCTGTATTCTGGCTGTGTCTCTCAGGAGAGATCTACATCCGGCTCCTGTCGGTCTGCACTTCTTTGCTTCATCCATCTTGTCTAATTGGGTGGCTGTATATGTATGGGCCACATGTGGGGCAGGCTCTGAATGGGTGTTCCTTCAGTCTCTGTTTTAATCTTTGCCTCTCCCTTCCCTGCCAAGGGTATTCTTTTTCCTCATTTAAAGAAGGAGTGAAGCATTCACATTTTGATCATCCGTCTTGAGTTTCGTTTGTTCTAGGGATCTAGGGTAATTCAAGCATTTGGGCTAAAAGCCACTTATCAATGAGTGCATACCATGTATGTCTTTCTGTGATTGGGTTAGCTCACTCAGGATGATATTTTCCAGTTCCAACCATTTGCCTACGAATTTCATAAACTCGTTGTTTTTGATAGCTGAGTAATATTCCATTGTGTAGATGTACCACATTTTCTGTATCCATTCCTCTGTTCAAGGGTATCTGGGTTCTTTCCAGTTTCTGGCTATTATAAATAAGGCTGCGATGAACATAGTGGAGCACGTGTCTCTTTTATATGTTGAGGCATCTTTTGGGTATATGCCCAAGAGAGGTATAGCTGGATCCTCAGGCAGTTCAATGTCCAATTTTCTGAGGAACCTCCAGACTGATTTCCAGAATGGTTTTACCAGTCTGCAATCCCACCAACAATGGAGGAGTGTTCCTCTTTCTCCACATCCTCGCCAGCATCTGCTGTCACCTGAGTCTTTGATCTTAGCCATTCTCACTGGTGTGAGGTGAAATCTCAGGGTTGTTTTGATTTGCATTTCCCTTATGACTAAAGATGTTGAACATTTCTTTAGGTGTTTCTCAGCCATTCGGCATTCCTCAGCTGTGAATTCTTTGTTTAGCTCTGAACCCCATTTTTTAATAGGGTTATTTGTTTCCCTGCGGTCTAACTTCTTGAGTTCTTTGTATATTTTGGATATAAGGCCTCTATCTGTTGTAGGATTGGTAAAGATCTTTTCCCAATCTGTTGGTTGCCGTTTTGTCCTAACCACAGTGTCCTTTGCCTTACAGAAGCTTTGCAGTTTTATGAGATCCCATTTGTCGATTCTTGATCTTAGAGCATAAGCCATTGGTGTTTTGTTCAGGAAATTTTTTCCAGTGCCCATGTGTTCCAGATGCTTCCCTAGTTTTTCTTCTATTAGTTTGAGTGTGTCTGGTTTGATGTGGAGGTCCTTGATCCACTTGGACTTAAGCTTTGTACAGGGTGATAAGGATGGATCGATCTGCATTTTTGTACATATTGACCTCCAGTTGAACCAGCACCATTTGCTGAAAATGCTATCTTTTTTCCATTGGATGGTTTTGGCTCCTTTGTCAAAAATCAAGTGCCCATAGGTGTGTGGGTTCATTTCTGGGTCTTCAAATCTATTCCATTGGTCTATCTGTCTGTCTCTGTACCAATACCATGCAGTTTTTATCACTATTGCTCTGTAATACTGCTTGAGTTCAGGGATAGTGATTCCCCCTGAAGTCCTTTTATTGTTGAGGATAGCTTTAGCTATCCTGGGTTTTTTGTTATTCCAGATGAATTTGCAAATTGTTCTGTCTAACTCTTTGAAGAATTGGATTGGTATTTTGATGGGGATTGCATTGAATCTGTAGATTGCTTTTGGTAAAATGGCCATTTTTACTATATTAATCCTGCCAATCCATGAGCATGGGAGATCTTTCCATCTTCTGAGGTCTTCTTCAATTTCTTTCTTCAGTGTCTTGAAGTTCTTATTGTACAGATCTTTTACTTGCTTGGTTAAAGTCACACCGAGGTACTTTATATTATTTGGGTCTATTATGAAGGGTGTCTTTTCCCTAATTTCTTTCTCGGCTTGATTCTCTTTTGTATAGAGGAAGGCTACTGATTTATTTGAGTTAATTTTATACCCAGCCACTTTGCTGAAGTTGTTTATCAGCTTTAGTAGTTCTCTGGTGGAACTTTTGGGATCACTTAAATATACTATCATATCATCTGCAAATAGTGATATTTTGACTTCTTCTTTTCCGATCTGTATCCCCTTGACCTCCTTTTGTTGTCTGATTGCTCTGGCTAGAACTTCAAGAACTATATTGAATAGGTAGGGAGAGAGTGGGCAGCCTTGTCTAGTCCCTGATTTTAGTGGGATTGCTTCAAGTTTCTCTCCATTTAGTTTAATGTTAGCAACTGGTTTGCTGTATATGGCTTTTACTATGTTTAGGTATGGGCCTTGAATTCCTATTCTTTCCAGGACTTTTATCATGAAGGGGTGTTGAATTTTGTCAAATGCTTTCTCAGCCTCTAATGAAATGATCATGTGGTTCTGTTCTTTCAGTTTGTTTATATGATGGATCACGTTGATGGTTTTCCGTATATTAAACCATCCCTGCATGCTTGGGATGAAGCCTACTTGATCATGGTGGATGATTGTTTTGATGTGCTCTTGAATTCGGTTTGCCAGAATTTTATTGAGTATTTTTCCATCGATATTCATAAGGGAAATTGGTCTGAAGTTCTCTTTCTTTGTTGTGTTTTTGTGTGGTTTAGGTATAAGAGTAATTGTGGCTTCGTAGAAGGAATTCGGTAGTGCTCCATCTGTTTCAATTTTGTGGAATAGTTTGGATCATATTGGTATGAGGTCTTCTATGAAGGTTTGATAGAATTCTGCACTAAACCCGTCTGGACCTGGGCTCTTTTTGGTTGGGAGACCTTTAATGACTGCTTCTATTTCCTTAGGAGTTATGGGGTTGTTTAACTGGTTTATCTGTTCCTGATTTAACTTCAGTACCTGGTATCTGTCTAGGAAATTGTCCATTTCCTGAAGATTTTCAAGTTTTGTTGAATATAGACTTTTGTAGTAGAATCTGATGATTTTTTGAATTTCCTCTGAATCTGTAGTTATGTCTCCCTTTTCATTTCTGATTTTGTTAATTTGGACACACTCTCTGTGTCCTCTCGTTAGTCTGGCTAAGGGTTTATCTATCTTGTTGATTTTCTCAAAGAACCAACTTTTGGTTCCGTTGATTCTTTCTATGGTCCTTTTTGTTTCTACTTGGTTGATTTCAGCTCTGAGTTTGACTATTTCCTACCTTCTACTCCTCCTGGGTGTATTTGCTTCCTTTTGTTCTAGAGCTTTTAGGTGTGCTGTCAAGCTGGTGACATATGCTCTTTCCTGTTTCTTTCTCCAGGCACTCAGCACTATGAGTTTTCCTCTTAGCACAGCTTTCATTGTGTCCCATAAGTTTGGGTATGTTGTATCTTCATTTTCATTAAATTCTAATAAGTTTTTAATTTCTTTCTTTATTTCTTCCTTGACCAGGTTATCATTGAGTAGAGCATTGTTCAATTTCCACGTATATGTGGGCATTCTTCCCTTATTGTTATTGAAGACCAGTTTTAGGCCGTGGTGGTCCGATAGCACGCATGGGATTATTTCTATCTTTCTGTACCTGTTGAGGCCTGTTTTTTGACCAATTATATTGTCAATTTTGGAGAAAGTACCATGAGATGCTGAGAAGAGTGTATATCCTTTTGCTTTAGGATAGAATGTTCTATAAATATCCGTTAAGTCCATTTGGTTCTTAGTCTCTTAGTCTGTCGACATCACTGTTTAATTTCTGTTTCCATGATCTGTCCATTGATGAGAGTGGTGTGTTGCAATCTCCCACTATTATTGTGTGAGGTGCAATGTGTGTTTTGAGCTTTAGTAAGGTTTCTTTTACGTATGTAGGTGCCCTTGTATTTGGGGCATAGATATTTAGGATTGAGAGTTCATCTTGGTGGATTTTTCCTTTGATGAATATGAAGTGTCCTTCCTTATCTTTTTTGATGACTTTTAGTTGGAAATTGATTTTATTTGATATTAGAATGGCTACTCCAGCTTGCTTCTTCTGACCATTTGCTTGGAAAGTTGTTTTCCAGCCTTTCACTCTGAGGTAGTGTCTGTCTTTGTCTCTGAGGTGTGTTTCCTGTAGGCAGCAGAATGCAGGGTCCTCGTTGCATATCCAGTTTGTTAACCTATGTCTTTTTATTGGGGAGTTGAGGCCATTGATATTGAGAGATATTAAGGAATAGTGATTATTGCTTCCCGTTATATTCATATTTGGATGTGAGGTTATGTTTGTGTGCTTTCATTCTCTTTGTTTAGTTGCCAAGACGATTAGTTTCTTGCTTCTTCTAGGGTATAGCTTGCCTCCTTATGTTGGGCTTTACCATTTATTATCCTTTGTAGTGCTGGATTTGTAGAAAGATATTGTGTAAATTTGGTTTTGTCATGGAATATCTTGGTTTCTCCATCAATGTTAATTGAGAGTTTTGCTGGATACAGTAACCTGGGCTGGCATTTGTGTTCTCTTAGGGTCTGCATGACATCAGTCCAGGATCTTCTGGCCTTCATAGTTTCTGGCGAGAAGTCTGGTGTGATTCTGATAGGTCTGCCTTTATATGTTACTTGACCTTTTTCCCTTACTGCTTTTAATATTCTTTATTTTGTGCGTTTGGTGTTTTGACAATTATGTGACGGGAGGTGTTTCTTTTCTGGTCCAATCTATTTGGAGTTCTGTAGGCTTCTTGTATGTCTATGGGTATCTCTTTTTTTAGGTTAGGGAAGTTTTCTTCTATGATTTTGTTGAAGATATTTACTGGTCCTTTGAGCTGGGAGTCTTCACTCTCTTCTATACCTATTATCCTTAGGTTTGATCTTCTCATTGAGTCCTGGATTTCCTGTATGTTTTGGACCAGTAGTTTTTTCCGCTTTACATTATCTTTGACAGTTGAGTCAATGATTTCTATGGAATCTTCTGCTCCTGAGATTCTCTCTTCCATCTCTTGTATTCTGTTGGTGAAGCTTGTATCTACAGCTCCTTGTCTCTTCTTTTGGTTTTCTATCCAGGGTTGTTTCCATGTGTTCTTTCTTGATTGCTTCTATTTCCATTTTTAATTCCTTCAACTGTTTGATTGTGTTTTCCTGGAATTCTTTCAGGGATTTTTGTGTCTCCTCTCTATGGGCTTCTACTTGTTTATTTATGTTTTCCTGGAATTCTTTCAGGGATTTTTGCGATTCTTTCAGGCATTTTTGCGATTCCTCTCTGTAGGCTTCTACTTGTTCTCTAAGGGAGTTCTTCACGTCTTTCTTGAAGTCCTCCAGCATCATGATCAAATATGATTTTGAAACTAGATCTTGCTTTTCTGGTGTGTTTGGATATTCCATGTTTGTGTTGATGGGAGAATTGGGCTCCGATGGTGCCATGTAGTCTTGGTTTCTGTTGCTTGGGTTCCTGCGCTTGCCTCTCGCCATCAGATTATCTCTAGTGTTACTTTGTTCTGCTATTTCTGACAGTGGCTAGACTGTCCTATAAGCCTGTGTGTCAGGAGTGCTGTAGACCTGTTTTCCTCTCTTTCAGTCAGTTATGGGGACAGAGTGTTCTGCTTTCTGGCATGTAGTTTTTCCTCTCTACAGGTCTTCAGCTGTTCCTGTGGGCCTGTGTCTTGAGTTCACCAGGCAGCATTCTTGCAGCAGAAAAGTTGGTCTTACCTGTGGTCCCGGGGCTCAAGTTCGCTCGTGGGGTGCTGCCCACGGGCTCTCTGCAGCGGCAGCAACCAGGAAGACCTGTGCTGCCCCTTCCGGGAGCTTCAGTGCACCAGGGTTCCAGATGGTCTTTGGCTTTTTCCTCTGGCGTCCGAGATGTGTGTGCAGAGAGCAGTCTCTTCTGGTTTCCCAGGCTTGTCTGCCTCTCTGAAGGTTCAGCTCTCCCTCCCACGGGATTTGGGTGCAGAGAACTGTTTATCCGTTTTGTTTCCTTCAGATTCTGGTGGTGTCTCAGGCAGGGGTCCTGCCGCTCCTGGGCCCTCCCCCACGGGAGCCCAGGGTCCTTATAGAGTTTCCTCTTGGGCCAGGGATGTGGGCAGGGGTGAGCAGTGTTGGTGGTCTCTTCCGCTCTGCAGCCTCAGGAGTGCCCACCTGACCAGGCGGTTGTGTCTCTCTCTCACAGGGTCTGGGGGCAGAGACTTAAGTACTTTTCTATTGGATTTTTATTTATTTACATTTCAAATGTTATCACTTTAATTGAATACTTTCTATATCACTATAGAACACGACTAAGACAAAAGTTGAGAGCAGCAGTGTAGTATTGCTGTAACAGGCCTGACTATGCTGCTTATTGGTAGAATGTGAACTTTGGATTAGAAAAGCAGTTGAATGTTTTAAGCAGAGTTTAATGAACTGTACTAGTCTGAATGTGAAAGACAGTTAATCTGAAAGCAATGTAGGTTATGAGGAGAAGAGTATTAGTAAGTGGCCTAGAGATCATTCTTGTGATTTTTTTTGGTGAAGAATGTGGCTTCTTTCTACCCTTGTCCTAAAACTCTGCCTGAGGCTAAATTTAAGAGTTCTGGATTACTGATAGTGGCAGAGGATATTTCAAGATAACCTGGTCATTGATTCTATGATGTGCTTATTAGTGGTTACTCTTATGCAGATCTATTACACAAAGGAGCAAACTGAGTAAGGATAAATGCAAAATATACAGTTTGGAGGAGAAATGGTTCAGCAGGAAGTGTGATAGAATCCAGTTCTCAAAAAGATAAAAAGTTTTGAGAAAAGCATCATACAAAATGTAATAAAGGGACTAGTAACCTCAGGGCAATACCCCACCCAGCTAAGCTTGCAAATTGTAAAAAGAAATTAAAGAACTAGAGAAAAGCTTAAGCAATGAAGGAAACCAATAACAAAAAGCTATGCAAATGTAATTCAACAGGAGGTCAAGTTCTAGCCCCATCAAGCAACAGAACTTGGCAGCTTCTGCCATTTGGTTCTGGATGCAGAATCAAAGATACAAGAAAGGGGTTGTGTAATTTCCACCTTGGCTAAGAAAAAATCACCAAGGTCATGCATGAGTCAGGGTGTCCCTGCATGGAGGTCCAGAGAGACCATTGTGTAACACTATAAAAGTGAAACCTGGTTTTTGTTAGAGACTCCAAGATGATGAAATTGCCAGATTCAGGCATCAGAGATCTGAAGAGTTCTGAAGAGAAGTTTGAAATTAGATGCAGAGATGCAGGGCTTGGGGTTTTTCTTGCTGGTTATTGGTTTTGCTTTGGTCCAACATTTCCTTACTTTCCTTGCATTTCTCCCTTTGGAATGATAATGTATTTTCCATGCTAATGTGTGTTGGAAATATGTGATCTGATTTTTCATTTCGATTTTACAGTTAAGAGATTGCCTGAGTCTCAGAAGGATTGGCATTGAAGCTATAATAGATTGTGGCGATTTTGATTATGGTGATTTTTGAAATTGGACTAAATTCATTTTGCTTTATATATGCTCTAAACCTATGGATGATAGGGAGTGGAATGTGGTGGTTAGAATGAGGAAGGTACCATAGGCACATAGATTTGAATATTTAGTAACTAGGGAGTGGCGTTATTTGGAAGGACTAGGAGGTACCATCTGGATGTTATTGGCGATGTGTCACAGGGATGAGCTTTGAGATGTCAAAAATTCCTTTTCAATTTCAGAGCCTCTCCTGGACAGCAGGTCAGGGTATAGTTCTCAGCTACTTCTCCAGCACCACATGCTTGCATGATGGCATGCTTCCCACCATAATAATGGACTAAACCCCTGGAACTGTAAACAAGCCCTTAAATGCTGTCTTTTATAAGAGTTACCATGGTCACAATGCCTGTTCACAGCAATAGCATACTGACTAATGCATGCATGAGAATACATGTCTATTCATTCAAGATAGGACACTTTCAACATAATAAATAATTCAATTAAAGACTAGCATAGCAAAATCATTGAGTTCCTTGGAGTTACTACAAAGAGCTTACTTTTGCTAGTAGTTCCTTATAGGCTCAGGAGTGACTCAAAGGTATCTGCATAATCACAAATCCTGCCATATTAATTCCATCCCAAGTTGCATACAGTTCAACCAACCAGAAGCTCTCTTCTCTACAGCAATTTTATTGCATATACAATACTGGGGAAGAGCTTTGTGACTTTTATTTGGGAACTTGTAAGCTATTACTTTGAGTTTCTCCTTCCTCTCCAAGATGAAATGTTTGAATTTATGGTAACAGGTACACCACAGTTTTATTTGAAACCCACAAAATTTTCAGCTAGATTTGCTTCATTATATGTTTCTGTCTTTTCATTAATTAATTAATTATTCCACATCCAAATATTAATCCCCTCTCCTCTCAGTCCCTTCCCCAACAGCTACTCCCCCTTTTACCCTGAGCACCACCCCACAATAGCACATCAAGTCACTGCAGAACCAGATGTGTCCTCCTCCACCAAGACAATGTGGCCCAGTCAGAGCATCCACAGGCAGGCAACCGGTACAGGAATGGTCTCTGCTTCAGTTGTTGGAGTACTTACATGAAGACCAAGCTGCACATCTACTACAGATGTGCAGGGAGCCCATGTTCAGCCCATGCTAGCTCTTTGGTTGGTGGTTCATTTTTTATAAGCTCCCAAGGGTCCAAGTTAGTCAACTCTGTTGGTCTTCTTAGGGAAACCCCATCATCTTTACATTTCTTCCCCCAACTCTTCCATAAGGCTCCCCAATCTCCACGTGCTTGGCTATGGATCTCTGCATCTGTTTCCACTGGCTGCTGGGTGGAGCCTCTCAGAGGATAGTCATGGCAGATTTCTTTCTGGAAGCATAACATAGTATCATTAATAGTGTCAGAGATTTGTTTCTTCCAATGGCATGGGTCCCAATCTGGGCCAGTCATTGGTCAGCCACTCCCTCTATCTCTGCTCCATTTTAATTCCTGAACGTCTTGTAGCCAGTATACATTTAGGGTTGAAGGTTTTGAGGGTAAGTTGCTGTTCTTATCCCTCCACTGGGAGTCCTGTCCTGCTACTCTGGCCTCCATGTCCCCCACTGCTAAAAGTTACTCCCATAGATGTCCTGGGGCCTGCACCCACCCCAGGTTTCTGTCACATCCTAGAGATGTGCCCTCCACCTACCAACAATTTCCATTCTATCTCCCCTGCTCTCCCTATACCTGTTCCACCACCTCATTCCCCTCTCCATCCCTTCTCCCACCCAGTTATCTCCCTCCAGCCACCTGTAATAGGGAACCTTTTTTTAGGTCCCCCTTGTTATTTGGTCTCTTTAGGTCTTTTTGGTCTGTTTGGGTCTGTGGATTATAGCATGGTTATCATGTGCTTTTTGGACAATAGCCACTTATAAGTAAGTACATACCATGTATGTCCTTTTGGGTCTGGGTTGACACATTCAGAATGGTATTTTCTAGTTCCATCCACTTGCCTGTAAAATTCATGATGTCTTTGTTTGTAATAGCTGAGTAGTAGTCCATTGTGCAAATGAACCACCTTTTCTTTATCCATTCTTCAATTGAGAACCATCAGGGCTGTTTCCAGTTTCTTACATTACAAATAAAGTGCACATGAACATAGATGAGCAAGTGTCTTTGTGGGATGGTGGAGCATCTTTGGATCATATGACCATGGTTCTTGGGGTAGAACTATTTCTAATTTTCTTCAAAATTGATTTCCAGAGTGGTTGTACAAAACCACTCATAGAGTAACTATGAATGAAAGGACAAAAGGAAAAAGGATTAGAGCTGAGATAGAATGTTCTTTGTTTCAGAGAAATGTACAAAAGCAGTTCTACAAGTAATTCTGGTAAAACAACATAAACCCTTTTCTATTACTATTATTCTCAGGTTTGGTCTTTTAACATTGTCTCAAATTCTCTGCATGTTTTGAGTTAGAAAATTTTTACTTTTTGGCATTTTCATTGACCAATGTATCATTTTTTATGGTATCATTTACACTTCATTGTTCTCTCTTCCATCTCTTGTATTCCATTGGTGATGCTTGCATCTGTAGTGTCTCTTCTCTTTTCTAGGTTTTCCATCTTCAGAGTTGCCTTCATTTGTGTTTCCTTTATTGTTTTTTATTTCCATTTTTAGGTCTCAGACTGTTGTATTCATTTCCTTCACCAGTTAGATTATATTTTCCTGTTTTTCTTTAAGAGCTTTTACATGTTTGATCGCATTTTTCCTGCATTTCTTTATGGGATTTATTTATATTCCCTTTAAAGGCTTCTATCATCTTCATGAAATGAGATTTAAGGTCACTGTCTTGCTCTTCAGGTATATTAGGATACTCAGGGCTTGCAGTAGTTGGAGAGCTGGGTTTTGATGGTGCCATATTGCACTAGTTTCAGTTGATTATATTCTTGTGCTTGTCTTTCACTATCTGTTTGCTTCTGGTGTTGGCTGACTTGGTAGTTCCTGGTTATCCCAGATTGAAGTATACTTCTTGGAGATGACACTTTAGGGTGAGGATCAGTGAGTTGGTTTGCAACTGTTGTGGAGATGTGGGCTGTAAGGAAGATGAAGCTCTCTGATAGGGCCATGGCTGTTGGGCTTGCTGGGGTACTCTTGGAGGGAGTTGAAGCATGGGTATCTCACCTGTGTGTCCCCAGTTAGAGCATGACTTCCAGGTGCTAGGCAGTCCAGTGGGGTGGGAAATATTATGCCAGTCCAAGATTACATATGAAGGTGTAGGCCTGAAGGAAGATGAAGATTTCATCTTATACTTATCAAAATGACTAAGATCAAAAACTCAAGTGACAGCACATGCTGGCAAGAATGTGGAGCAAGAAGGAACACTACTCCATTCTTGGTGGAAGTGCAAATCACTTTGGAAATAATTTTGTCTGTTTACTAGAAAATTGAGAATAGTTCTACCCCAAAATCCAGCTATCACACTCCTGGGGATATATCCAAGAGACCTCCAAATATCACAAAGGCAGTTACTCAACTATGTTCATAACTATGTTTATTTATAATAACCAGAAACTGGAAACAACTAGATGTTCCTCAACTGGATAATGGATAAACAAAATGTACATCTATACCATGGAATAAGTTATTGAAAACAAGAACATTATAAAATCTGTAGGTAAATGGATAGAACTAGAAAATGTCATACTGAGTGAGGAGATCTAGACCCAGAAACACAGGTATGGTATATACTTGCTTAAAAATGTACATTATCCATAATGTACAGACCAAGCGCACTACCATCCATAGACCAAGAAACTAAGTAATAAGGAGGACCCAATTAAAGATGCATGGATCTCACTCAGAAGGGGAAACAAAATAGTAATCAGAAGTAGATAGAGAAAAAAATTTGGTGGGAGAGGGGGTGAAGAAGGGAACAGGGATGGAGTTCTGGTGTGGGGAGATGGGGTAAGAGAGGTCTGGGAGTGAAAATGGATATTAGTGGGGGCACCTCTTGGACTAGCTGGAGGTTTAGAATGGGAGAGGTTCTGGGGAGTCAGTAGGAGTGACCCTAGCTGAGATTCATACCATCAGTGGGTATGGAGATTGAAGTAGCCACCTCCTGTAGCCAGGCAGGACTTCCACTGGAAGAATGGTAACATCAACCCACCCACAAAACCTTCAAGCCCAAATTTTTCCTGCCTACAAGATGTGCAGGAATAAAGATGGAACAGAGCCTGAGGAAACAGCCAACCAATGGCTGGCGCAAACTGATACCCATTCCATGTGAGAGACATATCTATTCCCTGACACTCTTAATAATAGTCTGATGCTTGCACAAAGGGATCTTGCATAACTCTCTCCTGAGAGGCTTGAGATCACAGCAGAAGGAAACAGAGGCAGAGAACTACAGCCAAACATCAGGCAGAGCTTCAGGAATCTTGTGGAGTTGGGGGATAGAATTAAGTAAGCTGGAGGGATTTAAGAACACCACAAGAAGGTCTACAGAATCAACTTACCTGGGCCCATGGAGGCCCACAGAAACTGATCCACCAATCAAAGAGCGTAAGGGCTGGATGTAGGCTCCATACATATTTGTATCAGATGTGTTGCTTGGCCTTCATGTGGGTCCCAAACAATTGGAGTGGGGCTGTCTTCTACTCTGTTGCCTGCCATTGGGCCTCTTCCCTTAACTGGACTGCCTGGTAGGCCTCAGTGAGACAGGTTGTGCTTAGTCCTGCTGGGACTAGATGTCTCAGGGTGGGGTGGTGTCCAAGGGAAGCTTTGCCTTCTCTGAGGGAAAGGGAAAGAGAAAGGGGTACTGGGAGTAAGTATTTTTAAGGGTGGGATTGAAAGACGAGGGGGCTGTGATAGGGTTGTAAAATGAATAAGTAAATAATAATAATAATAATAATAATAATAATAATAATAATAATAATAATAATAAACCATCTTACCTGCCCTTTAAAAAAAAGAAAGTAGCACAGCTATTTTAGTTTTTACTATAACTTTTATTTTTAAGTTTGCAGTTTTAAATTTTGGACATGATATATGTGAAAACAACTGTATAAGTTTGTCTGAGCTTATTTTTAGTGTTTCTTCTCTTTCTTTCTAGACCATAATTAAAAAAAAACTATATAGAAGGTCCATATTAAATTAAAAAACAAAATATATAAAAAGTAAAATTTACATAGAATTAACTATTTCTGTGTACTAATGAAAATAGAATAAATACAAACAAATTTGAAATTTTTATTAAAATACATCATATATGATTCAACTAAACTATGCTTTATATTTAGAATTTCAACTTGGGATTGATAATTTATTTTATGCTGAAATAAAACTAATAAAATTTTTGTCTATATAAAAAATTCAATGGTATTATAAGAGTCCATGATTCACTGAAGAATGGTACCCCAGATTCAAATAGTATGCAAAAGCAAAGAGCCTTTATTTTGTAGAAATCCAGCATGGGTGGATCCATGGAGTCGCAGTGGTGAGCTTGCAGGTCCAATTTAAAGCTAATTAATGGAATTCTAGGGAGAGTTAGATGACCTTTATCTTGAATATCTAGGAATATGGGTGTCTTAGGAATTGGTTAGTGCTCTGGGGACTTTCTAGGAGGAGCCTAGAAATTGTTGCTGACTCATCCGAACTGACTATTTTTTCCCCTCAGGCCAGAAGATGAGGCAGCTTCTGATCGGCTGCCCTTGGGCTGTGGTCTTTCCAGGAACTGACTTTTCCAGACTTTCTCAGTTCTGGGAAACAGAAACCGAGGCTTAGTTTCTTAAAATGTCTTTTTGGAGCTTGTCATGGAGTCAGCCTGCCTCTATCCTCTCACTTCCCCCTTGAGAAATGGGCCTTCAGGAATGGTTAAGATGAATTTTCTGTCCTGCAGCCTCTTTCTAGTTAAGGCCATGGACTTTTTGACCACCCATGAATGGTCAACATGGAAACAGCATCCTCACCTAAGGCTACACAGAGTCTTCCCTGCTGGAGGAACAACACATCTAGGGCCCTTCTGTTTTGTAAGACTACCTCTGCCAGGGATAATCCAGGATAAAAATTACAAGGCCCTACAGAGGCTTTGTGATTTTTATCCTGGAATGTCAGGGATGAGGCCCCTATGCCAGCAGCTCTGGCTAGCCCCAGGCCAAGGAGGGATCCCAGCAATACAGAAGAAATGGCTACTCTCTTTACCTAATTGGATGTGAGGCCAGTTGTTTGAAGACATCCTCCCCTAGGTAGTAATGAACTCTAGGAACAAGTTGTATCAGCACATGAAAATCCCTGGTCATGTTTATAACTAGACCATAAATCCATAGTGTAAACCCCAAGACACAAGCCTATCAAGAATTCTCTGGGGAGCAGCATATACCCTATAAGGGCCAGGGCTATGGTGCAGTTGCAGGGGTGAGAATAATCTGCAGAAACCCATTTTCCAACACAGAATCCCTGTTGTGTTATTGACTGTAGGGTTCACTTTCTTTAGTCTGATTGTAGCCATCTACATTGGGTGCTATTGGTGGTCTATCAATAATCCCCAAGGGCTGCCACTCCTTCATATTAAGATGGTTAAGCATTCAAGTATAACTAAGATATATTCAAGTATAACTTAGATCATGACTACTACCACTACCCCCGCATACCTGGTTACATTTTGGCTGAAGTTGCTCTCATCCACAAAGTAGATGTGTTCCACAACTGGCCAGGATATGTCAACCAAGTCTGGTCTGATGTTCTGAATGTGCTTCCAAACTGTAGAGTAATCATGCTGTATGTGTAAGGATAGGTAAGGTTGAAAGGTAGTAAGGTTTAGGGCAGATGATGGATTATATCTTATGTGAGGGGGATTCAAAAGCAGAGCCTGAAAGTGCACCAGTCTGGCATTAGATAGTCAGTCACTGGCTAGGTGGGTTCTTGAGGGTCCCATCAATATCATGGGTGGTAGTAATAAGCTCTTGCCCCAAGGTTATTTTGTCAGTGTTCTTAACCACCAGGGCTGTGGCAGCTATAATCTGGACACAGGCTGGCCAACCTTGGGCCACCAGGATCAGCTTCTTAGATAAATAGGCCACAGGTTTTTTCCATGGGCCCAAAGTTTGGGTGAGCACTTTGCTATCCCCCTTTTCTCATCCATATAGAAGTGAAAAGTTTTGTAAATATTTGAGAGGTCCAGGGCCAGTGCCTCCTATTAAGGCTTTTCTCAAAGTCTTAAAAGCCATGTCCATCTCAGGGGTCCACTTTATTTTATCTTCTGGGCCCTGACACCCTCATATAATGGTTTTGGTATCTCTCTGAACCCTGATGCCCAGAGTCTACAAAACCTGGCAGATACCAGAAATCTCTAAACTTGCCTTCAGATTGATGGAACTGGGATGTTGAGGATGATTTGCATCTTTTGGGTCTTGAGTATATACCCCAGATAGATGACCTCAAGTTGACAAAAGTGGGCCTTTTTGGCAGATGAAGCTCAGTTGATTCAGCTCCTACAGCAGGTCTTGAGTCGCCTCCTGGCACATCTCCAAGTTTGGGGGCCACAATTAGGAGATCATCTACATATTGGAGTAAGGATGTCTGCAGCTAGGCCTTGGTACACCCCCCAAGTCTTCATGCAGCACCTCATCAAAGATAGTGGGTGAATTCTTGAATCCTTGAGGCACATCCAAGTTAGTCGTCTGTTGAAGCCTCTCTTCAGATCTTGCCATTCAAAGATGAACAGAAGCTAGCTTTTGTATACCAGAGGCAAACTAAAGAAGGCATCCCTCAGGTCAGAAAGGGAGGCTTCTTAGTAGGGTGTATGGATTTGGAACAATGGGATAAATATCTTGTTTGCCTCCCTCAAGTACTGCACAGGATGATAGTTGTTGGCATGAAGCTTCTTGACATGAAGGAGAGGAGTGTTCCATATTGATTGGCAAGGAATCATAATCCCTGACTCCCAGAGCCTGTTGATGTGTAGGTGATCCTGATTTTGGCCTCTCTGAGCCTGATTTTGCCTGATTCAGGCTAGGGTGACTGAAACTTCCAATTGTATTAGAATTGGGGCCCAATGATGGACAAATTCTATTGAATTCTTTTCTGACCAGATTGTAGCAACCTCTGCCAGAAACTCCAGAAGTAATGGGCTCAGAGATTGAGCTGGTTGAGGGACCAACTTGTATTCTTCTAGGAATAAGGTCAGAACATGGGTGGGGACATTCTTATCCAGCACTTCTGGGCCAAAATGGATTTGGGGTCTCATTTTGGTGAGGTGGTCTCTTCCCAGCAAGGGCATGGACATCCAGGGATAACCATAAATGAATGGGTTATTAGTCCCACTCCCAAGTCTACCTTTCTTCAGGTAGTCCATGGATAGGGCTTGGTGCCTGGTGTCCCTCTACCCATGTTTTTCAACTGGACAATGGCCCCAGTAGATGTTTTAAAACAGAGTATTGTCCCCCCCCCATGCCAACCAAAATGTTTATGGGCTTCTTCTTCATCCTTCGGGTTACCCATGGCTCATTTGAGCTGCAAACCCCTCAGTCATCTAGGTCTTCCAATTCCAGAAGCTTTGGGCCCTCTCTTTAATTTTTCTTAGGTACTCATGCTTCCAATGGTCTTTCTCTTTGCAATAGGCACATTGGTCCCTCGCTAATTGAGGGACATGCTTTTCCTTCAGTGGGGGCTAGTTTCCTTTGCTCCTTTTATGAGAAAAGCTTTTTAGGCACCTCTCATTGGGACAGCTACTTCTGGTAACAGTGGACAGCACCTTCTCCAGTCCTCTGGTCTGCCTGCCCTTTGGGATCTTCCAGTTGTTGCAAATCTCCTCAGCTATAGCAACTAATTCAGTCAGTTGATTTCCCATAAAACCATCTAAGAACTGAAGCTTGCAATGAATGTCTGGGGCAGCTTGGTTAACAAAATCCATGTTTACAGCTGATTGGTTTTCTCTGGCTTCTGAGTCAAAGGCACTGTAGGCCCTATAGGCTTCAAAGAGTCTCTCTAGATAGTTTCTGGGTCTTTCATTTTTCTCTGAATCACCTGGCTAATATTGAATAAATTTGTGGGCTGCTTAGTGGCCTCATGGAATCCACCCTATCAGAACCTGGCAAAAGATCTGGAGCCTCTCTTTACCTTCAGCAGAGTTATAATTCCAGTTGGGTTGAGCCAAGGTGAAGGCTGCATCAATATCAGCCTGCATCTGGGTGGTTAGCTCATTTGTCCCCAGAACCAATTTTTGGGCAGCTCCTGTAATTCTCTCTTTTCTCTGCCATGAAGAGGACCCAGAGTAGTTGCTGACAGTCATCCTAGATGGACTGATGAGTCAACATAATTGAGTCTAAAAGGCATGTGAGAGCTGATGGTCTTTATGAAAATGGGGGGGGGGGTTCCTGCAATTTCTAATTGTAAAGGTTATTTCTGGCAAATGGTACATACGTCATGAACTATCTCCCCATGACATCTGGGGGTACTGTGGTAGTTTGAAAGTACTTGTCCCTGGGAGTGGCATTATTTGGAGGTTTGAGCTTGTTGGAGTAGATGTGGACCTGTTGGAGTAGGTGTGTCACTATGGGCACGTGCTATCATTGCTGCCTGGAAGGCAGAAATCTGCTATCAACCTTCAAATGAACATGTTGAACTCTCAGATCCTCCTGCATCATGCTTTCTTGGATGCCATCATATTCCTGCCTTGGAGATAACGGGCTGAACCTTTGAATCTGTAAGCCAGTCCTAAGTAAATGTTGTCGTTATATGAGTTGCCTTGGTCATGGTGTCTGTTCACAGTAGTAAAACCCTAAGACAGAAATTGGTACTGGGAGTGGAGTACTGCCGTGATAGGCCTGAGCATGCTTTTGTTTGTAAGAATGTGGATTTTGGGACTTTGGATTTGGAAAGCACTGGAATGCTTTAAATGGGACTTAATGGGCTATCCTACTAGTAATAAGGAAGATTTTGTTACTGATAGTGATTTGAATTGTAAGGACTTGGCCCAAGAGGTGTCAGTGGAGAACTTCAATATGTGTCCTAATGAATGTTTTGTGGTATTTTGGTGAAGAATGTGGCCACTTTTTGCCCTTGTCTGAAGAGTCTGTCTGAGGCTAAGGTGCAGAGACTCAAATTAATTGCATTGACAAAGGAAGTCTCAGAAATGTTCATCATAGACTTTGCTCTCTAGTCAACTCTCATGAAGATCATTTTAAACAAGTGTAGCAAGATGCAAAAGGAAAAATATAAAATATATGGTTCAATTAAAGAGGTACCAGGAAGTTAAATGGAGCTGAATCCTGTTTTCAAGGATATTAAATTGAATTAAAAGAGTAGTGATCGTGGGGCAAGATTCCACTTAGCTAAATTTATATCCAGGCATGGTAGTATAAGCTTTTAACTCCAGGTGGCAAAGACAAGCAGATATCTGAGTTCAATGCCAGCCGAGAACAGAGCAATTTCTAGTTGAAGAAAAACTTAAATTCAGGTTTGGTGGACTACACCTTTAATCACAGTGCTTAGGAGACAAGCATGCAGATTTCTGAGTTCAGTCAATCTACAGAGCAAGTTCCAGAACAGCCAAACTTTGGCAATGAAGGAGTTAGAAAACAGAAAGCTAGTGATAATGATGTAGTAGAAAAAAGGGGGCCATATTCCAGCCCCAGCAAGCAGTAGAACTCAGCAGCTTTGGCCATGTGGCTCTGACTTTAGTGTCTAGAATAGAAAGGACTATTGGGACAACTGATGCTGGTTAGCTGGAGCTAAGAAATTAGAGGTGATTAAAAAGAGACCATGATCACCTTGGTGAAGTCTTCTGGGAAGTGTTCTCTGAGAGCACAAAGAAGCTGTGTTCCAGAGATAGCCAAGATTTTAACTTGTGCTGTAGCCGTCCTTGGTAATATGTAAGAATCACCCGGATAGTACTGGTTTTGAAGGCATAAAGTGGTCATGAAGAACAGCTGAGGTTTGGCCCTGTGAGAGGCCATTGAAAGTCATGGTGAAGGTGCAGTTTCAGTTGCAGTTGATGGCCCAGGACTGAGGGGGTCATGCAAAGGACTTGAGGCTTGGCACCATGAAGAGAGCCTATGAAAAGGCTGTTTGTGAAGCCTAGTGGCAGTGGAAGACCCCAGTGTATTAGAGATGCCAATACCATGGAATGATCACCAAGAACATCAGTAGCATTGCAGTGGATCAACCTGAGCTTAGAGTGCTATAGACGGCAGAGCTGAAGAAGTGATGACAGCCCTTGAGAGGAGCTCAGAAGATCATGTGTGGGTCCTAGACATTGAAACAAGAAGCTGTAACATTGAAGTTGCCTTAGAGACCCCAAGATGTTCAAGACGCCAGAGTTGTAGTCTATCTGCCGAGGAAGGCTGATAATGGAGTGGAACCAGCCCAGGAGAAAGAAGTTTGTTGCAGTCAACAAAGATGAAAAAGGAGTTGGAGATCTGAGGACACCTTGTACATCAGACGTGGAGATGCAGAGTTTGGAGTTTGCCCAGCTGGTTTTCTGACTTGCTTTGGGGATTACAGTTAAGTGATTGGATGAATCTCAGAAGAGACTTTGAACTTTGGACTTTTAACTTTATTAAACTGCTATAGACTATAAGGACTTTTGAAGTTGTACCAAAGATATTTTGCATTATGTATGTTTAGGTCTGACTGGAATACAAATATACCCTTAGCACACATTTTAATCCCTCTAACTGAAATCCTTTAGTACCCACCTTAATTCCAAACAGTGATGTCTAATTGAGGGACAGCCAATGCAATAAATCAGAGAAAGATTTGACAGAATGAGTCAGAGATAGGATATATCCAACTCTCAGAAGAAAAGTTATTTAAGAGCAGTGCAAATAGAGTAAAGTCAGTTCAGAAAGTTCAATTCTGCTTAGTCTTTTAGGTGTCAGTGCGGAGAGTACAGTGCAGTAGAGTTGAGTTTGTTTAAGTATTCACGAAGTTCCATGCAGGCTAGCAGAGACAGTTGAAGCCAGAGAATAAGAAGGAGCAGAAGATTAGAACAAATTTCAATTTTTAGCTTGAGGTCAAGCAGAGCAATTCAGTGAGAAACTGAGAGAAGCCAGATTGAATCAGTCAGCTTGGAGAAGAGTTCGAGCTAGAACAGCTGAATTAAATCAGCCAGCCTGAGTTCAGAAAGTACTACAAAGGGTGAATTTACTCAGCAGTAAGCCTGCAAGATGACAATTACACCTACTGAATAAAAGTGCCTTTTACACCAAATAAAAGGTACAAATCCTTTGTCTACAAGGGTATAACACCTGTGAGATATGCTAGGGCAATGGTGGTACAAAGCTTGTGGGGGGTCATCAACCAATAATTGATTTAACTTAAGGTCCATACTTGACATTGCTTGTTTGACCAAAAAGATAAGGCTAGATAACCAAGAGATCCAATACCAAATAATATTGCTCTGAAAGAAGAAAGTGCAGTGAAAAAGTAACTCCTAATTATATTTTGCTATACTCATATGTCAGTAGTAACTTGTTCAGCTATCATCAGAGAAACTTCCTCCTGTGACAGATGGAAAAAATATAGAGACACACAGCCAGATATTATACAGAAAGTGAAAGACCTTGGAAGACTCAGTCTTAGATGGAATGTCTCTATCAAATCTCTCCCCTTAGGGGTCAGGGAATCCCATGGAAGAGGAAGAAGGAAGAATATAAGAGACAAGGAGATGGAGGACTCTGTAAAAACAAGGACCTCTAAGTCAACATGAGCAAAGCTCATATGAATTCAGAGACTGAAGCAGCATGGACAGATCCTGCTCAGGTCTACACCAGATCCTCTACATTTGTTTATATTGTGGCTTTCAGTTTAGTGTTTTATGGAATTTCTGAATATTCAAACAAGTGAATCTCTGACATTTGTGCCTTTTATTGGGCTATTTTCTTTTTGTTGGTTTGTCTTGTCTAGTATCAATGTGATAGTTTTGGTTTTATCTTATTTTATTTTGTTATATTTTTAAAATAATGAATGAATCTAAACCTAACCACTAAGGTGAAGGTTAAAAACGGAACTGTCATTTATACCTTATGGGAGAAGGAAAATCAGTTTTCTACAGTGGAGCAACACTGGGTCTATCAATCATGCTAGGATAAGTCTCATGTTCAGTATTAGCTGACTATCAAATAATGGACTTCACAAAAAAGAGGAAATTTGATTTTTTTCTCAAATAATATATCCTGATTATGGCTTCCCTTCTCTCTCATCCCAGTTCCTCCCCATTGCTCTTCCCATCCAGATCCATCTCCTTTCTGTTTCTCATTAGAAAACAAACAAATTTCTATGGGAATATAATATAATAAATGTAATATAATATACCAATAAATACACACCAGAATTATACAAAATATAGAAATACAAGGTAAAGGGCCCAAGTGAAGGCACAAGATTTGAGACCTACTTATATCCACACAGAGGAATCTCATAACCACAGTTAGCTAGAAGTCATATGTGTAATGGACCTGTTGAGTAAAGCTAGAGAAGAAAAATAAAATAAAAGTAAAAATAAAAATAAAAACCAGTTAGATAAAAACAAAGGAAGAGCCTTGACATGACATTATGAGACAAGGGAGCTCCAAAAGAGCTCTCATGCTAATTTTCTGTTTGCCGTATATTGCAGGGTATGCAGCCTAACCTTAAGAGTACTTTGTTTCTCCAGTGAGACTCTTTTGAAGGGAACTAAATTTTCATTTCCAGTGCTCATCCATTGGAGGTAGCTTTTAGGTTAGGTATGGGAGTATGAGTTTACTAGAATCTCAACTGGTATAGACCTTTCAGGCCATGTCCATGCTGCCCCAGAATCTGTGAGTTTACAGATGTATATATCTTGTTGATTTAACACTTTGTATTCTTAATGTCCATAGGTGTGTAGATTTATGTATGGGTTTTCAATTTGAATTATCTGATCAATAGATCTCTTTTTGTGCCAATACCATGCTGTTTTTATTACCACAGTTCTTTAGTACAACTAGAAATCAATACAGCTGACTTTTGTAAGTTGGTTTTATATCGAGTTACTTTGCTAAGTTTTCTAATACAGTATTTAGAGTTACTTATGTATGCTATCCTATTATCTGCAAATAAAATACCTTGACTTCTTCCTTTCCAATTTGTATCCCTTTGATTTTCTCTAATTTTCTTATTGCTCTACCTAAGATTTCAAATACTATAAATATTTATGAGAGAGAGTGATCAACCTTTGCTTGTTTCTAATTTTAGTGGAGTTGTTTTGAGATTCTCCCCATCTATACTGATGTTGGCTATGGGCTTGCTGTAAGCTGCCTTTATTATTTTGAGGCACATCTTATGTATCCCTAATCTCTCCAGTGCTTTTATTATAAATGGACGTTAAAAATTTCAAAGACATTTTCTGCAACTAATAAGAATATCATATTTTTTTGTCTTTGTCTGTTTGCATGTTGGATTAGATTTATGGATTTATGAATGTTGACCAATCTATATATCTCTGGATAAAGCCTACTTGATCATGGTAGATGATCTTTTTGGTGTGTTCTTGGTTTATGTTTTTAAGTATTTTATTGAGAAGTTTCTACATCTATATTCATAAGAGAAAGTGGTATGTCATTCTCTTTCCTTGTTGATTCTTTATATGGTTTGGATATCAGGGTAACTGTGGGCTTATAAAACAAATTAGACAAATTTCTTTCTGTTTCAACTTTGTGGAATAATTTGAGGAGCAATGCCATTAATTCTTCTTTGAAGTTCTGGTAGAATTCAGTGCTAAAACCATCTAGTCTTGGGTTTGTTTTTGTTGGAAGAATTTTAATTACTGCTCAGAATATGAGAAATATTCCTCAATATGAAGCATGTATTCATATTCTCTTTGAATTCTTAGATTATGTTTATTATTGCTACTTTGAAATCATTGTCTTATATGTCATCTAAATTGCTTTTCTTGGATGACATTACTATGGGAGTACTAATACTTGGTTGAGATTTGTTTTCATTATTCATATTTGTGTATTTGTACCTAATTATCTGGAGTTAGATTGTTTTGTTTCTCGGTTTAAAAATCTTGCTTCTCTGATTACTGTTACTCTGTGTTGTTGAGTGGTTACCAGATGTATTAGGCTTTGTCCTAGCAGGACAAGATTGATGACTACTTTTCTCCTCTGGTAGCATGTAGAGAATCTACCAGTACCATGGACACTAGTAAATAATGGTTAAACCAGATCAACAGTGTTTAATGATTTAAGTGGTATTTTTAGTAATAGGACATTACTGTCAAATTGTGGAGTGTATCCATTAGTATAGTCAATAGTTTGTAATATTTTGGGATCATTTTGGCCAATGACAGAATAGTATGTAAGCCATTCTTGGCATTAGGGTTTTACTTGGTAGCATGTCTAGTTGGTGCATTGTCTCCCCACTGTATGTTGATTTCATTTAAATTCATCTCATATATGTATAATCTGAGAAGACCCTAAGTTCTCTACAGTTTCAACTAGTAGTTTTTATAATACATGCTTACTAGTTTAGACACTTCAGTTCCTTGACAAGCCTACCACAGTAAGGAGATCCAAGGCCATCTTTCATTTGAAGGATACAAATAAATCAAATATTTCTTTCAGTGGCAACTTAACCCATTCTGATAAAGCATAATGTAAGCACACATTTTCAAACAGAGCTCTTTACCAAGGTCTTGTAGTCTTTCTCTAAGTACAAGCTTAACATATAGCAAAGAATGAAGAGATTTCCTGTGTGGTGAAGGTACCTTGGTTTCAGATACTTTGCAAAATAAACAGACATTTCCCATGTGAGTCATTTAGGAAATTTCCGTGTTTGACATCATTGGGGAGGTTACAGCTTTACTCACAAAGGGACTAAACTTTACACAATGGAATAGATTGAGAAACAGGGTCAATATTCGACTGGCCTCCTGAATTTATAGGAAAATAGCCCCTAGTTTTGTTGAATGCACTGGGAAGTGTATTTCTGGATAAAAGCAATATTCCATACATCTAATATCATTAAATCCAGGGTAAGTGGACATGTTTTAATCTATGTAGCTTGGTTCTGCAAAGTAGAAATGGACTTTTCCAAGGCACTGGTAGGCAAAGCTGTTCTGTTCTGATAATATACTTCCTTTCCCAGGTCTTGGTCTATGTTTTACTACATTGAACTGGGATAAAATCCACTAGTGTCCTAATCAACTATTATCTTAGTGGCAAAATCAAATTCTTATCTGTTTGACAAATTGCTCACGTGAGTTGACCAACATCCACTGTCTTAATTTTAATTGTCAGGTCCATTTTTAAATGAATTCATTGAGTGGCCATTGATGATCTGTATCCCTTGCTTTTAGTTCAGAGAAATGGTTCCCTAAACTAACCTCACATGTAGATGGTCCCTAAACTAACCTCACATCCTCCTTTGTTTTGTTTTCAATCTTGCAAATGAAAGTAACAAACCCTGCAATCACAAAATATTTGTGTTTTAATTTCAGTTGTAACAAGCCCTTTCTTTTTTTTCACAAATTTGTATATGAATTCTTACTGGAGAAATGGAATGTTTTATGTTAGAACTATAACAAATTCAATTTTCAAAGTCAATATTCAAAGGAAACCTTCAATCTAAGCCAGACATGATTGTGCATACCTATAATCCCAGCATATAGGAACTTCAGAAGGGGTGCAGAGTTCCAGGTCAGTCAAAGTTATGTAGTGAGCACTTGTTACATAAAAAGGCAAGAACATAACAATCTAAATCATTCCTGACTGAATTGGTTTCTAACTGTCTTTAAAAGATGTTCTAGTTGACCATCTCTAGTTAATGGAAGCACACGTGTTCCACAAGGTGTCCATCATCTACCTAATGACAACACTGCCTTTTCTGGACAGAACTGAGAGGAAAGGAGGTAGTCCAGGAGAAATCCTTTTAGGAGAGATAAGAAAGTGGGGAGAAAATATATATGGAAAGAAAGGAGGGGGAGAGAAAATATATGGAAGGGAAGGAGAGGGATGAACACATTTTCTGGGCTCAGTTCTGTACCACTGTCTTGCACACACCCATCAGATAATTTGTTAGACTCTTGTGGTTTTAGAGTCAAAAGTATATGTACATTTAATGTAGAAGCCTTTAGCAGAGCCTTTAATTCTGGCTTCTTCAACAATGCCCTTTTAAAATTTCCTCAGTTTAGCTGGGGAGATAGTGGTTGCAAGTTAGGGAAGGGAGGTCAGGTCATCTACCTTTGTTGCCCTTGAAAACCTCATCCTCACAGGTTTTGAGTTGCCTTTTCCTTAAAGTGTTCATGCTTGATCTCAAACAAATACATTTATGGTTGAGCAAAGTATTTGAACCTAGCCTATTTAGGTTTACAGCCTGTGTTCTTAATTTGGCTTCATTGTGTTTGAACTCAAGTCTAACACTCAACTCTCTCAACTTTCTGTTCATTTCAGGACTCTCTGCACTGTATCCAGGGTATGAAGCAGCCTTGAGTAAGTGGGGCAATCACTTGATAGAGAGGAAAAAGTAAGTTTCTGAGCATCTTCTTCATAATAGTTCTTAAAATTTTTGAGATGATAGATTAATCTGATTTTTAAAAAGATGATAAAGAAAGAATATAAAAGTAACCCAAAAGCAGGTCCAGGGGATGCTGTAGAAGATTTAAAGAGAATGATACTTTTTATGGAATTATACTCAAAATAGGCTTTTCCCCTCCTAAATTTAAAACTGGGTGGAAGTCTGCTCTGTGGAACTATATTTCTTTTTATCTTTGTCTGATGATGTAGACAAACGTTTGTAGTTACACTCCCAGACAGTCAGTGTTGTTAGCAGCTGGAGGTCCACAATGGGTATAAATATCATCATTGCATCATTTGGCTGATAAGCATGGATAGTTATGCAAGGTCTCAATGTTCCTCACAAAGTGTGATTCTAGTTGTAAAGTACTTGCAGTTGTGGTGATGAGGTCATGGTGATGATTTTACGAGTCCTAGATTTTCAGCACTTGGAAGATTAGCTGGAGCAGACATATCATTATTAGCAGCAGCACTATTCAGGAGTTTCATTGTACGGTGTCACAATTGAACCTTTTTCTAAGATCTGAAATCATAAGTGTGCTTTGCAATAGGTGGAGAGTAGTCACTTCTTTCCAGCTTCCTCGTGCTACACTCAATTAGCTGAGTCTGAATCATTAAATTTTAGGCATCCTGTGAGTGTCAGTACTCACAGAGATCACAGGTTAGTTCTGTATAACCCTAGTAAGTTGTAAATCATATCCCATAAGAGAAGCTTGTAGTTTTCTACAGCAGTATGAAAGTAGAATCAACATATTAACAAAAGGTGTGACACAAGGTAAGAGGGATCAAATGTTAATACAAAATTTCATGACCACACATGGTTCTGGGTAACGCAAATGAGATTGCTGTCAGTGGTTCTTCCAAGGGAGAATATTCCTTAGTAAACTCAAATATTACCCGAAGCTCTGCTTAGTCAATAATTTTATAATCTTTTAATTTGCATGATTTTTATATTTTTACATTCTTCTTCAAACCTTTATTGCATTTACAATGAAAAAAGTAAATCTTGGAGAAGCTAGACCACAAATTTACAGTCAGACTCATGAAGTAGAATGCCTGGCTTTATTTAAGGCTTTTTGACTACTCATTATAACAACCCCTTTGTTATACCCACATGGTACATTATGTGCCTCTATATAGATTTTTCTCATCTTACCTTGCCTACTGCAAGAATATAGCCTCTCCATAATTGCCATAAAGAGTTTCATAGAGGATTCAGATCTTGAAATTAGTACAATAGGTTCAGCCATAGGCAGGGGTTGGAAGTGCTTCTCCATTTATATTGTGCTCTGTTGTTGGTTAGTGGCTTTCATCAAAGTGCAACCAACTGAAGAGGAGAGCTAGGATTCCTTAACTTATCCAACAGTCCCCAAAATATACATATCACTCATGTTGTTGGTTTCACTCTTCAGTACTGGATAGGACATGACAGAAAAGTACTCTATCTACTCCCTGTGCTGATGTACCCAAATAGGTATGATTTGTTGAAGCCTTAGATAAAATTCTTTTAATTTACTTTTATATTATCGGTTTAAGCTTGTGAGATAATGCACCTGTCCCTTGCTATGCTTTCACAGCCTGTGACCTCTGAATTAGAGAATCTCAAACCTCCTATTTATATGACCTCTTTAAAATGCCATGAAAACAATCCAGAAATAACCCACACCCCACAACTCATGGAGATGAAACTAAAATTGATATGAAAAGAGATTTCTTTAAATGTCTTAAGTGACAATCCCTGTCACCGTTGGAAGTGGGAGGAACTCTGTATTGCATCCTTGGTTCTCCTTGTTCTCTCTGCCATTTCCTCCTAGTTTTCTCTATTGCATTTTCTTTTAGATCTTCCTCCTGTCTATATTATCAGAATACACACAGGAAAAGTATGAAATATGCAGTTCTCCTGCCATCTTTATATTCTTCTAGATCATATGTTTCTGCTCCTGATGAAGTGATGATACCAAGTAGGGGAAAATGAAAGACTAAAGCTACATGTTCTTATTTTAAATTATTTTCATTCATGCGAGTTAAAGAAGACCTATTCTCTTCTTTGCCCACAGAACAGAGGATAGAGTAAAGAATAAAAAATTCATTCTGTTCATATTCTTGCATAAACTAGATAAGCTATATTATGTATTTTTTTATGATTGTGTCCTTCACAGAAACCAAAGTATGATGACCTTATCCTGGGAAAATCAAACAGTGATAGTGGAGTTTGTTCTTCGAGGATTCTCTTCTATCCTACAGCTAAATATTTCCCTCTTTATAATGTTTTGCATCTTCTATATCCTAACCATTTCTGGAAACATCCTTATTGTTCTCCTAGTTCTGTGCAACCATGCTCTCCACACTCCCATGTACTTCTTCCTAGTGAACCTGTCCTTTCTGGAGGTCTGCTACACCTCTAACATTGTCCCCAAGATGTTGCTGATTATTATAGCTGATCTGAAGACTATCTCAGTGGTTGGTTGCTTGGCACAATTCTACTTTTTTGGATCCCTTGCTGCAACAGAGTGCCTCTTGCTTGCTGTGATGTCCTATGACCGGTACCTTGCTATCTGCCAGCCTCTCCGATACCCCATCTTGATGACTGGTTCTCTCTGCTTTAGGTTGGCTACTGGATCTTGGTTCTGCTGCTTCTTCCTCACAGCCATCACTATGGTCCTGCTGTGTAGACAAAACTTCTGTGGCCCTAATGAAATTGATCACTTCTTTTGTGACTTTGCTCCTTTGATCCATCTCTCCTGCATGGATACTTCGCTGACTGAGACCATTGCTTTTGCCACCTCTTCTGCAGTCACACTGGTCCCATTTTTCCTCATCACAGTTTCTTACTCTTGCATCCTCACTGCCATCCTAAGAATTCCATCTGGCACAGGCAGGAGAAAGGCTTTCTCTACCTGTTCTTCACATCTCACTGTCGTCACAGTATTTTATGGAACACTGATTGCCACATATCTTGTGCCCTCATCCAACTCTTCCCAATATTTACACAAAGGATTCTCTCTGCTCTATACTATCCTGACACCTATGTTCAACCCCATTATATATAGCCTGAGAAACAGAGACATTCATGGAGCTTTGAAGAAATGCTTGAGTAAGAAGTCAGGCTTTATCATATGACATGGAAAAGAAAAGTACTATATGACAACTGCCTCTGATTGTTGTAGATGAGATGCTTCTGAGTTCTGACAGTTTTGGCATTAGCATTCCATGTTATGGTCTAAATAGGTCAAATCCTGTCATATTATTACAAAAAGTCTTATAAAAATAAAAGCCCATAATCAAGATGGAGTGATAGGATTTTGACTAATTTCTTTGAGTATTCATTCAAGGTCTATTATGCTCAAGGTACTTTGCTAGACATAAAGGATTAAAACAGATGAAAAATCAAAGAGATATTCTTTGCTATCATCAAACTCACTGTTTAGTAAGAAGAAAATCATTAGCTAAGTGTTCAGTATAAAATTGTAAATATAAATACAAAATTGTATCAACAGAATGGTCAATGCATATCTATTAGAAGGGCCAAATACTGGTGAGAATGTGGAGAAACTTCTAATTTCTGGTAGACATGCAACATTATCAGCCACTTTAAAAGACAGTCTTGCAATTTCTTCCAAAACTGAACATACTTTTTCAATATTATTGAGTGAGTACAACCTTTGTTCTTTTCTCAAATTCAGCAAGAGCTTATTTCCATGAATGAAAACTACACAGATTCCTTTAGCTGTATTATTTATAGTTCTGCAGAATTGGAAGCATCCAAGATGTCCTAGCTCTAGAAAATGGAAAGCTATTTAGTCCTATAAAAAGGAAATAAATCAGCAACGGATGAAAAGATACAGAGAAATATCAACTAATGCTGCTGAAAAAGCCACATTCTCTATGTTCCCAAGTATACAACATTCTTGAAAAGACAAAACAATGGAGACTGTAACTGGAGAAGAAGTTGCCAAGCATTAGGGGGAAGAAGCATGGATAAGTAGACTATAAAACAATTACAGGAGAGCGAACCTGCTATATGCTTATATAATAGTGAATATGTGTCATTACACATTTGTTGAATGTCAAAAAATGTACAATATCTACAGTGAATCACAATTGGTTATTGGGTGATTGTGATGTCTCACTGGTTTAACTATTTGAATCCTTGGGTGTGGGAGTTGGGCATTGAGAAGACTGAGTGTATAGGAACAGAGGATATATGGGAATTTGTATTTTCTGTTTTGTGGTGAACCTAAAATCTCCATAAAATAAATCTATTTAAGAAGCTATTTGCATATAAGGAGTGCAGAGATTTTGTGTCTTTTTCTGGAATATATTTGGTCTATGAAAAATATCTTATAATCAGCATAAAGAAAATATGGTACATTTACACAATGGAGTATTACTCAGATGTTAAAAAACATGAAATGTCCCCAGACACGGTGAGAGAGAGACCCAACCGCCTGGTCAGGTGGGCACTCCTGAGGCTGCAGAGCGGAAGAGACCACCAACTCTGCTCACCCCTGCCCACATCCCTGGCCCAAGAGGAAACTGTATAAGGCCTCTGGGCTCCCGTGGGGGAGAGCCCAGGAGCGGCAGGACCCCTGCCTGAGACACCCCCGGAACCTGAAAGAAACAGACCGGATAAACAGTTCTCTGCACCCAAATCCCGTGGGAGGGAGAGCTAAACCTTCAGAGAGGCAGACAAGCCTGGGAAACCAGAAGAGACTGCTCCCTGCACACACATCTCGGACGCCAGAGGAAAAAGCCAAAGACCATCTGGAACCCTGGTGCACTGAAGCTCCCGGAAGGGGCGGCACAGGTCTTCCTGGTTGCTGCCGCTGCAGAGAGCCCGTGGGCAGCACCCCACGAGCGAACTTGAGCCTCAGGACCACAGGTAAGACCAAATTTTCTGCTGCAAGAAAGCTGCCTGGTGAACTCAAGACACAGGCCCACAGGAACAGCTGAAGACCTGTAGAGAGGAAAAACTACACGCCCGAAAGCAGAACACTCTGTCCCCATAACTGACTAAAAGAGAGGAAAACAGGTCTACAGCACTCCTGACACACAGGCTTATAGGACAGTCTAGCCACTGTCAGAAATAGCAGAACAAAGTAACACTAGAGATAATCTGATGGCGAGAGGCAAGTGCAGGAACCCAAGCAACAGAAACCAAGACTACATGGCACCATCGGAGCCCAATTCTCCCATCAAAACAAACATGGAATATCCAAACACACCAGAAAAGCAAGATCTATTTTCAAAATCATATTTGATCATGATGCTGGAGGACTTCAAGAAAGACATGCAGAACTCCCTTAGAGAACAAGTAGAAGCCTACAAAGAGGAATCGCAAAAATGCCTGAAAGAATCGCAAAAATCCCTGAAAGAATTCCAGGAAAACATAAATAAACAAGTAGAAGCCCATAGAGAGGAGACACAAAAATCCCTGAAAGAATTCCAGGAAAACATAAATAAACAAGTAGAAGCCCATAGAGAGGAGACACAAAAATCCCTGAAAGAATTCCAGGAAAACATAAATAAACAAGTAGAAGCCCATAGAGAGGAGACACAAAAATCCCTGAAAGAATTCCAGGAAAACATAAATAAACAAGTAGAAGCCCATAGAGAGGAGACACAAAAATCCCTGAAAGAATTCCAGGAAAACACAATCAAACAGTTGAAGGAATTAAAAATGGAAATAGAAGCAATCAAGAAAGAACACATGGAAACAACCCTGGATATAGAAAACCAAAAGAAGAGACAAGGAGCTGTAGATACAAGCTTCACCAACAGAATACAAGAGATGGAAGAGAGAATCTCAGGAGCAGAAGATTCCATAGAAATCATTGACTCAACTGTCAAAGATAATGTAAAGCGGAAAAAGCTACTGGTCCAAAACATACAGGAAATCCAGGAATCAATGAGAAGATCAAACCTAAGGATAATAGGTATAGAAGAGAGTGAAGACTCCCAGCTCAAAGGACCAGTAAATATCTTCAACAAAATCATAGAAGAAAACTTCCCTAACCTAAAAAAAGAGATACCCATAGACATACAAGAAGCCTACAGAACTCCAAATAGATTGGACCAGAAAAGAAACACCTCCCGTCACATAATTGTCAAAACACCAAACGCACAAAATAAAGAAAGAATATTAAAAGCAGTAAGGGAAAAAGGTCAAGTAACATTTATATGTTAGGGAGACCTATCAGAATCACACCAGACTTCTCGCCAGAAACTATGAAGGCCAGAAGATCCTGGACTGATGTCATACAGACCCTAAGAGAACACAAATGCCAGCCCAGGTTACTGTATCCAGCAAAACTCTCAATTAACATTGATGGAGAAACCAAGATATTCCATGACAAAACCAAATTTACACAATATCTTTCTACAAATCCAGCACTACAAAGGATAATAAATGGTAAAGCCCAACATAAGGAGGCAAGCTATACCCTAGAAGAAGCAAGAAACTAATCGTCTTGGCAACAAAACAAAGAGAATGAAAGCACACAAACATAACCTCACATCCAAATATGAATATAAAGGGAAGCAATAATCACTATTCCTTAATATCTGTCAATATCAATGGCCTCAACTCCCCAATAAAAAGACATAGATTAACAAACTGGATACGCAACGAGGACCCTGCATTCTGCTGCCTACAGGAAACACACCTCAGAGACAAAGACAGACACTACCTCAGAGTGAAAGGCTGGAAAACAACTTTCCAAGCAAATGGTCAGAGGAAGCAAGCTGGAGTAGCCATTCTAATATCAAATAAAATCAATTTCCAACTAAAAGTCATCAAAAAAGATAAGGAAGGACACTTCATATTCATCAAAGGAAAAATCCACCAAGATGAACTCTCAATCCTAAATATCTATGCCCCAAATACAAGGGCACCTACATACGTAAAAGAAACCTTACTAAAGCTCAAAACACAGATTGCACATCTCACACAATAATAGTGGGAGATTTCAACACACCACTCTCATCAATGGACAGATCATGGAAACAGAAATTAAACAGTGATGTCGACAGACTAAGAGAAGTCATGAGCCAAATGGACTTAACGGATATTTATAGAACATTCTATTCTAAAGCAAAAGGATATACCTTCTTCTCAGCTCCTCATGGTACTTTCTCCAAAATTGACCATATAATTGGTAAAAAAACGGGCCTCAACAGGTACAGAAAGATAGAAATAATCCCATGCGTGCTATCGGACCACCACGGCCTAAAACTGGTCTTCAATAACAATAAGGGAAGAATGCCCACATATACGTGGAAATTGAACAATGCTCTACTCAATGATAACCTGGTCAAGGAAGAAATAAAGAAAGAAATTAAAGACTTTTTAGAATTTAATGAAAATGAAGATACAACATACCCAAACTTATGGGACACAATGAAAGCTGTGCTAAGAGGAAAACTCATAGCGCTGAGTGCCTGCAGAAAGAAACAGGAAAGAGCATATGTCAGCAGCTTGACAGCACACCTAAAAGCTCTAGAACAAAAAGAATCAAATACACCCAGGAGGAGTAGAAGGCAGGAAATAATCAAACTCAGAGCTGAAATCAACCAAGTAGAAACAAAAAGGACCATAGAAAGAATCAACAGAACCAAAAGTTGGTTCTTTGAGAAAATCAACAAGATAGATAAACCCTTAGCCAGACTAACGAGACGACACAGAGAGTGTGTCCAAATTAACAAAATCAGAAATGAAAAGGGAGACATAACTACAGATTCAGAGGAAATTCAAAAAATCATCAGATCTTACTATAAAAATCTATATTCAACAAAATTTGAAAATCTTCAGGAAATGGACAATTTCCTAGACAGATACCAGGTATCGAAGTTAAATCAGGAACAGATAAACCAGTTAAACAACCCCATAACTCCTAAGGAAATAGTAGCAGTCATTAAAGGTCTCCCAACCAAAAAGAGCCCAGGTCCAGACGGGTTTAGTGCAGAATTCTATCAAACCTTCATAGAAGACCTCATACCAATATTATCCAAACTATTCCACAAAATTGAAACAGATGGATCACTACCGAATTCCTTCTACGAAGCCACAATTACTCTTATACCTAAACCACACAAAGACACAACAAAGAGAGAGAACTTCAGACCAATTTCCCTTATGAATATCGACGCAAAAATACTCAATAAAATTCTGGCAAACCGAATTCAAGAGCACATCAAAACAATCACCCATCGTGATCAAGTAGGCTTCATCCCAGGCATGCAGGGATGGTTTAATATATGGAAAACCATCAACGTGATCCATTATATCAACAAACTGAAAGAACAAAACCACATGATCATTTCATTAGATGCTGAGAAAGCATTTGACAAAATTCAACACCCCTTCATGATAAAAGTCCTGGAAAGAATAGGAATTCAAGGCCCTTACCTAAACATAGTAAAAGCCATATACAGCAAACCAGTTGCTAACATTAAACTAAATGGAGAGAAACTTGAAGCAATCCCACTAAAATCAGGGACTAGACAAGGCTGCCCACTCTCTCCCTACTTATTCAATATAGTTCTTGAAGTTCTAGCCAGAGCAATCAGACAACAAAAGGAGATCAAGGGGATACAGATCGGAAAAGAAGAGGTCAAAATATCACTATTTGCAGATGACATGATAGTATATTTAAGTGATCCCAAAGTTCCACCAGAGAACTTCTAAAGCTGATAAACAACTTCAGCAAAGTGGCTGGATATAAAATTAACTCAAATAAATCAGTTGCCTTCCTCTATACAAAAGAAAAACAAGCCGAGAAAGAAATTAGGGAAACGACACCCTTCATAATAGACCCAAATAATATAAAGTACCTCGGTGTGACTTTAACCAAGCAAGTAAAAGATCTGTACAATAAGAACTTCAAGACACTGAGGAAAGAAATTGAAGAAGACCTCAGAAGATGGAAAGATCTCCCATGCTCATGGATTGGCAGGATTAATATGGTAAAAATGGCCATTTTACCAAAAGCAATCTACAGATTCAATGCAATCCCCATCCAAATACCAATCCAATTCTTCAAAGAGTTAGACAGAACAATTTGCAAATTCATCTGGAATAACAAAAAACCCAGGATAGCTAAAGCTATCCTCAACAATAAAAGGACTTCAGGGGGAATCACTATCCCTGAACTCAAGCAGTATTACAGAGCAATAGTGATAAAAACTGCATGGTATTGGTACAGAGACAGACAGATAGACCAATGGAATAGAATTGAAGACCCAGAAATGAACCCACACACCTATGGTCACTTGATTTTTGACAAAGGAGCCAAAACCATCCATTGGAAAAAAGATAGCATTTTCAGCAAATGGTGCTGGTTCAACTGGAGGTCAACATGTAGAAGAATGCAGATCGATCCATGCTTATCACCCTGTACAAAGCTTAAGTCCAAGTGGATCAAGGACCTCCACATCAAACCAGACACACTCAAACTAATAGAAGAAAAACTAGGGAAGCATCTGGAACACATAGGCACTGGAAAAAATTTCCTGAACAAAACACCAATGGCTTATGCTCTAAGATCAAGAATCGACAAATGGGATCTCATAAAACTGCAAAGCTTCTGTAAGGCAAAGGACACTGTGGTTAGGACAAAACGGCAACCAACAGATTGGGAAAAGATCTTTACCAATCCTACAACAGATAGAGGCCTTATATCCAAAATATACAAAGAACTCAAGAAGTTAGACCGCAGGGAAACAAATAACCCTATTAAAAAATGGGGTTCAGAGCTAAACAAACAATTCACAGCTGATGAATGCCGAATGGCTGAGAAACACCTAAAGAAATGTTCAACATCTTTAGTCATAAGGGAAATGCAAATCAAAACAACCCTGAGATTTCACCTCACACCAGTGAGAATGGCTAA
Organism: Rattus norvegicus; assembly: GCF_021556685.1. Taxonomy (NCBI): domain Eukaryota; kingdom Metazoa; phylum Chordata; class Mammalia; order Rodentia; family Muridae; genus Rattus; species Rattus norvegicus. Next base: position 196,565,463 of record NC_141535.1, on the reverse strand, counting down.
GATCAAAAAGTCAGGTGACAGCAGATGCTGGCGAGGATGTGGAGAAAGAGGAACACTCCTCCATTGTTGGTGGGATTGCAGACTGGTAAAACCATTCTGGAAATCAGTCTGGGGGTTCCTCAGAAAATTGGACATTGAACTGCCTGAGGATCCAGCTATACCTCTCTTGGGCATATACCCAAAAGATGCCTCAACATATAAAAGAGACACGTGCTCCACTATGTTCATCGCAGCCTTATTTATAATAGCCAGAAGCTGGAAAGAACCCAGATGCCCTTCAACAGAGGAATGGATACAGAAAATGTGGTACATCTACACAATGGAATATTACTCAGCTATCAAAAACAACGAGTTTATGAAATTCGTAGGCAAATGGTTGGAACTGGAAAATATCATCCTGAGTGAGCTAACCGAATCACAGAAAGACATACATGGTATGCACTCATTGATAAGTGGCTATTAGCCCAAATGCTTGAATTACCCTAGATCCCTAGAACAAACGAAACTCAAGACGGATGATCAAAATGTGAATGCTTCACTCCTTCTTTAAATGAGGAAAAAGAATACCCTTGGCAGGGAAGGGAGAGGCAAAGATTAAAACAGAGACTGAAGGAACACCCATTCAGAGCCTGCCCCACATGTGGCCCATACATATACAGCCACCCAATTAGACAAGATGGATGAAGCAAAGAAGTGCAGACCGACAGGAGCCGGATGTAGATCGCTCCTGAGAGACACAGCCAGAATACAGCAAATACAGAGGCGAATGCCAGCAGCAAACCACTGAACTGAGCATAGGTCCCCTGTTGAAGGAATCAGAGAAAGAACTGGAAGAGCTTGAAGGGGCTCCAGACCCCAAAAGTACAACAATGCCAAGCAACCAGAGTTTCCAGGGACTAAGCCACTACCTAAAGACTATACATGGACTGACCCTGGACTCTGACCTCATAGGTAGCAATGAATATCCTAGTATGAGCACCAGTGGAAGGGGAAGCCCTTGGTCCTGCTAAGACTGAACCCCCAGTGAACTAGTCTATGGGGGGAGGGCAGCAATGGGGGGAGGGTTGGGAGGGGAACACCCATAAGGAAGGGGAGGGGGGAGGGGGATGTTTGCCCGGAAACCGGGAAAGGGAATAACACTCGAAATGTATATAAGAAATACTCAAGTTAATAAAAAAAAAATGAAATGTGCAGGCAAATAGGAACTATAAAAGAAATCATCCTGAGTCAGGTAAACTAGACCCAGAAAAATAAATGTGGTATGTATTTACTTATATGTGGACATTAGCTGTTAAGTAAATGATAGACAAGCTATAATTTGTAAATCCAGAGAAGTTAGCTAAAGAGGAAGGTTCTTGGGGGCACACATGGATCTCCCTGGGTGGAGAAAATAGAACAGATTTTACTTGTAGACTGGGAGTGGGTGGGAACAGGAGAGTGGGGATCAGGTAGAAGGGAAGATGAGGTGAGGGAGAAAGTGTGTGACGAGAAGGCAGGAATTCGGGGCATTTGGGTGATGGTGTAGAAATCTAGTACAGTGGAACCTTTATGGAATGTATGAAAGTGATACTAATGAGGACTCCTAGTAAAGAGGGATATAAAGTCTCAACTGGCCATCTCTTGTCTCCAGGTAATGTTTTCAGTGGCAGGACTTGATTGAGTTGTTTGCTAAAGGGGATCCCATGGAAATCCCCAAACAACCCAGGCTATGGCTAAAACAAAGGATTGCTCTCCACAAACTGATAGTGGGGCCCTGTTGCCAAGGACAACACCCACACAACTCATTAATATGGTGAAGTTGAGCTAGTGCCTACATGGAATTCTCATCTCTATGCTCTAGTCGCTTCAGTGTGGGAAAGTACTCTGCAGGCTACCAAAAGAGAAATGTAGACACCAAACCCGCCACCAAACTTGACTTACAATCTGTCCTGCTTGCAAAATATGCTAGAGCAATGGTGGCATAGAACTTGTGAAAGTAGTCAACCAATGTCTGATTTGACTTAAGGCTACTCCGCATGATGAAACCCTTATCTGTTGTTGCTTGGGTAGCCAATAACCAGAGACTAGATTGCCCAGAGACCTAGGGTAAAACCAAATACTACTAGTCTAAAAATATTATCAATAAAATGACTCCTATTATATTATATTCATATATATTTGTGCCTTACTCATTCATCATTAAAGTGGCTTTTGTCCCTGCAGAAGATGGGAAGAAATGGAGAGACCCACAGACAGACATTATGCAGAAAGTCTAATCATGAGGTTTCTATCAAATCCCTTTCCTCAGAGCTTGGAAAATTCCATGGAAGAGGAGGTGAAAAGACTGAGAGGGTCAGAGGAGATGGAGAACACCAGAAGAATAAGACTTTTAAAATCAACTAAGCAAGACACATATGAGTTCACAAGGAGACTGAAGCAGCAAGCACAGGGCATACTTGGATATATCTCAGGTGCTTTCTTTATACATTACAGGGATTAGCTTAGTTTTCTTATGGAAATACTGATTGTGAAAACTTGTGGGTCTCTGACTCTTGTGCCTTTCCTTAGGACACTTTTCCTTCCTTTGGTTGCCCAAACTTCAATATGGTAGTTTTTCTTTCACCTTATATTTTATCATATTTAATTATTATCTCCTAGAATCATGTTCCTTTCTAATAAAAAGCAAGTGGATCCAAAGGGGAGGAGAGGTTAAGATGAACTCAGAGGGCTAGAAAATAATAGCCACAATATATTATATGAGAGAAGAAGCTATTTTCTTTTTTCTGCTATTCCCTTATTCTTTATTCAGAATAAATGTGCTATTATTGATAATTTATTGTTGCATAGCAAATTGTTCCAAAATGTGGTAGCTTGTAATGACAGATATTTATTATCTTAGCTGCTGTATTAGATAGCTGAATCTAGCTCAGTTGGGTGCTTCTAACTCAAAGTCTTTAGGAAGAATGGCAATGGATAGGAGAATATTCTCTTCTGAAGACTGAGGTGTAGGGATGGGGTCCAGAAACTATTTTCTTTTTTTTTTCACCATCTTTATTAAATTGGGTATTTCTTATTTATGTTTCAAATGTTATTCCCTTTCCTGGTTTCCAGGACAACATCCCCTAACCCTTCCCCCTCCCCTTCTTTCGGGTGTTCCCCTCCCCATCCTCCCCCAATTACCACCCTCCCCACAACAATCCCGTTCACTGGGGGTTCAGCCTTGGCAGGGTCAAGGGCTTCCCTTTCCACTGGCGCCCCTACTAGGCTATTCATTGCTACCTATGCAGTTGGAGCCCAGGGTCAGTCCATGTATAGTCTTTGGGTAGTGGCTTAGTCCCTGGAAGCTCTGGTTGTTTGGCATGGTTGTTCATATGGGGTCTCACACCCCTTCAGCTCTTTTAGTCCTTTCTCTGATTCCTTCAATGGGGGTCCTGTTCTCAGTTCAGTGGTTTGTTACTGGCATTCGCCTATGTATTTGCCATATTCTGGCTGTGTCTCTCAGGAGAGATCTACATCTGGTTCCTATCAGCCTGCACTTCTTTGCTTCATCCATCTTATCTAGTTTGGTGGCTGTATATGTATAGGCCACATGGGGGTGGGCTCTGAATGGGCGTTCCTTCAGCCTCTGTTCTAAACTTTGCCTCCCTATTTCTTCCCAAGGGTATTCTTGTTCCCCTTTTAAAGAAGGAGTGAAGCATCTGCATTTTCACCATCCTTCTTGAGTTTCATGTGTTCTGTGCATCTTGAGTAATTTGAGCACTTGGGCTAATATCACTTATCAATGAGTACATACCATGTGTGTTTTTCTGCGATTGGGTTACCTCACTCAGGATGATATTTCCCAATTCCATCCATTCGCCTATGAATTTCATAAAGTCATTATTTTTGATAGCTGAGTAATATTCCATTGTGTAGATGTACCACATTTTCTGTATCCATTCCTCTCTTGAAGGGCATCTGGGTTCTTTCCAGCTTCTGGCTATTATAAATAAGGCTGCTATGAACACAGTGGAGCATGTGTCTTTGTTGTATGTTGGTGCATCTTTTGGGTATATGCCCAAGAGAGGTATAGCTGGGTCCTCAGGTAGTGCAATGTCCAATTTTCTGAGGACCTCTAGACTGATTTCCAGAATGGTTGTACCAGTCTGCAATCCCACCAACAATGGAGGAGTGTTCCTCTTTCTTCACATCCTTGCCCGTATCTGCTGTCACCTGCGTTTTTGATCTTAGCCATTCTGTCTGGTGTGAGGTGGAATCTCAGAATTGTTTTGATTTGCATTTACTTTGTGACTAAAGATGTTGAACATTTCTTTAGGTGCTTCTCAGCCATTTGATATTCCTCAGCTGTGAATTCTTTGTTTAGCTCTGAACCCCATTTTTAATAGGGTTATTTGTCTCCCTGCAGTCTAACTTCTTGAGTTCTTTGCATATTTTGGATATGAGCCCTCTATCAGTTGTAGGATTGATAAAGATCTTTTTCCAATCTGTTGGTTGTTGTTTTGTCCTAATGACAGTGTCCTTTGCCTTACACAAGGTTTGTAGCTTTATGAGGTCTCATTTGTTGATTCTTCATCTTAGAGCATAAGCCATTGGTCTTTTGTTCAGGAAATTTTATCCAGAGCCCATGTGTTCAAGATTCTCCCCCACTTTTCCTTCTATTAGTTTGAATGGATCTGGTTTGATGTGGAGGTCCTCAATCCAACTGGACTTAAGCTTTTTACAGGGTGATAAGCATGGATCGATCTGCAATCTTCTACATGCTTACCTTGATGTGGCTTTAACCAAGCAAGTGAAAGATCTGTATGATAAGAACTTCAAGTCTCTCAAGAAAGAAATTAAAGATCTCAGAAGATGAACGATCTCCCTTGCTCATGGATTTGCAGGATTAATATAGTAAAAACGGCCATTTTACCAAAAGTGATCTATAGATTCAATGCAATCCCTACCAAAATTCCCATCCAATTCTTCATAGAATTAGACAGAACAATTTGCAGATTCATCTGGAATAACAAAAACCCAGGAAAACTAAAACTATCCTCAACAGTAAAAGGATTTCGGGGGAATCACTATCCCTGAACTCAAGCAGTATCACAGAGAATAGTGACAAAAACTGTATGGTATTGGTATAGAGACAGGCAGTGAAATAGAATTGAAGACCCAGAAATGAACCCACACACCTATGGTCACTTGATTTTTGACAAAGGAGCCAACCATCAAGTGGTAAAAATATAGCCTTTTCAGCAAATGGTGCTGGTTCAACTGGAAACTATTTTCAATAAACTGGAAAAATAAAAAAAGTGAATGTGGGACAAATTTTGTGACATGAGGGATAAAGACTTTTGGATGAAAAGGCAGGCAAAAACCACATTTACATCTGAAAAATCCTTCTAGGCAGGTCTCAAGATTAGGACTGAAAACCCAGAATTTTTAGGGCAACATTTCATTAAAGTATACGGTATGAAATATAAATACATCAATTTTAGAAACCAAAATCATTTGGAACATACATAACTTTTACTCTCCAATATTTTTTCTGTAGTTGATCAATAATGTCTGATCTGAATATCCCATTGTAGGGTTTCTTGAAAACATTTACAGGTACCATTGTAAGAAAATGAAAAATTTACAATTAATTATACAGTTATAATTTTATACTATTTACTCTTGAATAATTTCACATAAAACCAATATGAGAGATTTTAAAAGATCTTATAATCACTTGTATTTTAGGATTTAGAAGTAGGAAGATGAAGATTTACAGAAATGAAGGCAATTAAAGAATTATAGCAATATCTCCAGTGGTGTTTTCTCTGTCACTACAGCAGTAAGCTCAATTAATCATGAAGACATTGTATTTACTTAATGCCACTCCCTGTTGCCAGGTCTTCTGTGAGACCCTTCCTGCTGGACATGCTTTCAGGAGTTACAATAGAGAGCATGCTGGATATGTGTTTGTTCTTAATTAAAAATCAACTTAGTTCAAAGTTCTTTTTTTATCTTTATTAACGAGTATTTCTTATTTACATTTCGATTGTTATTCCCTTTCCTGGTTTCTGGGCCAACATCCCCCTAACCTCTCCCCCTCCCCTTCTCTATGGGTGTTCCCCTCCCCATCCTCCCCCCATTACCGCCCTCCCCACAACAATCCCATTCACTGGGGGTTCAGTCTTGGCAGGATCAAGGGCTTCCCCTTCCACTGGTGCTCTTACTAGGCTATTCATTTCTACCTATGAGGTTGGAGCCCAGGGTCAGTCCATGTACAGTCTTTGGGTAGTGTCTTAGTCCCTAGTTCAAAGTTCTTATTTCTGAGCCTGCTTTAGAATAGGAAAGCTGATGGCAGCACTGCATACTCAGATATTGTCTATTTCTTGAAAAGTATACACTCCTAGTTCTGAGAATAGGATTATGTGGTCATGTGGTCTTTTCTTAACCAGTTGAGCTAAGAGATTTTTTTTTTTTGTCATTCGTGGAGGTTAGTCAAGAACTGAGCTGTGTGTCTAATAACACATTTATACTTCATGAACACACATGGACATTTTGCTTTTCTTCAGACAAAATTACCTTTTACTTGAGTCTCACCCAAATTTAGAAGAATATTATTGATATTATAATGTGTTCCAAGTAGAAGTAAAATTTGTCAGCTTTCAGTTCCCTGCAGTTTGCTCAACTATAACAAATTATCAATAGTCTATTTGGGGGAATGGAGTGATAGATGGAATCAATTTTCTGCATCATAGGCAAGCTTTAAATTTGAGCTTTACCCCCTCCCCCTTTTAACACTGTGGTCTTGGATAAATTACCAAACTCATGAATCTTAGCATTTCTTCTTTGTGAAGAAAGAAGACACTGTATTTATCCTTCACTTGTCCAAGTGAAATTATGTGCTAAATATAGGTTGGCTCACAAGTTATGGCTGTTTGAATGCGAATGGCCCCATAAGTTCATATATTTGAACGTTTGGGCCCTGAGTTAGTGGAATGGTTTAGGAAGGATTAGGAGATATATACTTGTTGAAGGCAGTGTGGCACTAGGGCTGGGCTTTGAGGTCCACATCATTCCGAGTTAGCGCTCTCTGTCTCACGTTCACATATCAAGTATAAACCTCAACTAATGCTCCAGCACCATGCCTGCCTGACTGCTGTCATTCTTCCTGTCATGGTTTTCATGAACTCTAACCCTCTGAAACCATTAAGTCTTCAAGTGAAACACTTTCTTTCATAAGTTGCCTTGGTCATGGTATTTTTATTACAGCAATAGAAAAGAAACTAGGATACAAATAGGGTCTAGAGGATCAAGAGCTCAGTAATTCTTCCAAGTTCCACCTTCCACACAAACCCTAGAAAGAAACTATTATTCTGTAGGTATTGACTTTGGATATTGTGATGGCTATTCCTGGTTGTCAACTTGACTACATCTGGAATGAACTACAGTCCAGAAATGGAGGGCACACATGTGCTTCAGATCTTGAAGCTGGGAGACACAGGTTTCTGACACAGGATCTTTAATCCTTAAAGATCTTTGAGTTCAAGATCAGCCTGGGACAAAGCAAATTCCAGACCCAGGTATGGTGCTACACTTTGATCTGGGCCACACCTTCTGCTATATAAAGACGTTAGAAGAAGGAAGATTCACTCTTCTTTGACTGCTTGCCCTTATTTGACAGCATATCTGTTGGAACTTGCTTCTGCAGAAGACCAGCTTAAACAACTATCCTCATGAGACTGAGCAAATACTAGGTTCTTGGACTTCCCATTCACAGCTGCCCATTGTTGGGTTAGTTGGACTATAGACTAAAATCATTACAATAAATTCCCTTAACATATAGAGACATTCCATAAGTTCTTTGACTCTAGAGAACCCCAAATAAAATGTATGATTAATCTATTCTGTATTTTTCATAGATAAGAAGAAACCTCTTGGAAGATCTGATAGACTTTATCACATAATTATAGAGCCACAGCTGGAATCCAGCACTTTTGAGTACAAGCATTTATTCCATAAATCATCCTTCTGATTCAGTGGCTTCTTTTTTTTTTTTTTTTTTTTTTTTTTGCCCAAGAGCACATAAAGAACTTCTATTTGTACTGCAACTGCCTATGGAACCAAATTTTGTGTAGTTAGTGGGGAGGTAGTATAGTCAGACATTCCTCAGCAGCCCCCAGTGCTCCTCCAAGGGCGCATCCTGGGATCAGTTCACAGATCCTCAAGGTTTTTGTGGTCAGTAAACCACTGTCAGCAGGGGAAATACTTCCTTAGGATTCCTTCTGTAGAAAACCACAACTCTTGACTTCTCATATATGGAAGGGAAGATATTTGTTTCTAATTGGCTTCCTAGTTCTATAAGACAGTAAAATAAAACATGAATTGTGGAACTCCTTCTTTTTGTGGGGTCTATCAAATCTGAAATGCCATGTTCCTTGCACCACAACTGGAAGTACATCTTGTTGCAAAGAGCTAAAAAGTATGACTACTTAGATCATTGGTTTTCAACCTATCTCAAAAAATTATATTATCATTTATACTAGTAGAAAATTGTAGTTATGAAGTAGCAACAAAAATAATTTTATGGTTGGGGTCACTACAACATGAGGAACCGTACTAAAGGGTTGCAGCATTAAAAAGGCTGAGAACTGCTGACACCTAGACCACTGAATTTCTAGCCTTAGAGTTGGGGAAACATTTCAAAGCCAAAAAAATGCAGGAAGGAGGATGCATAGTCTGTTGAGTCCTACTTCCTTTGTGCTCTGAGATGTTCTGCTTTTCCTTTATCTTATTTATTATCATTCCATTCAAAATTTCATTTGAATAAACACTAGGTCCCACAAAGGCATACCCATATATGTTTACTTTTGCTAGAACTATCCTTTCTTTTTAGCCTCTCTTCTTTCTTACTTTATTTTTTGGAAGGGCCTTTTTTCTAAGATTCATTCATTCATTCATTCATTTTATATGGGTACACTGCAGCTGTCTTCCGACATGCCAGAAGAGGTCATTGGATTCTATTACAGCTGGTTGTGAGCCACCAGGTGGCTGGGTCGTCTCATTTCTCCTGCCCATATCATACACACACACACACACACACACACACACACACACACACACACACACATCTCTATCTATTTATCTATCTATCTATCTATCTATCTATCTATCTATCTATCTATCTATCTATCTATCCCAGGGAATATATTTGGCTTAATTTAAACCCAGTAAGTTTGAGGACAAAAAGTTCGATCTGGATAAGAAGAGAAAAACAACTATTTAGAGAGAGAGTTACTATTTGGATTGCAAGCTTTTATAGATCAAGTAATTCACAGCCACTTCTACTGTAATTTAAAAGTAATTGCTCTCAATTAATGCATAGTAATTGCACATATTTATAGGCACAATGTCATAATTTGAGTAGTATAAAATAGATATGATCAAATCAGGAAATTAGTATGCCCATCTCCTATCTCTTTAAATATTATCATGCCTTTTTATTGGAAGCCAATAATCTGTTTTTTATATAGTAAATATGGTGTTGCAAATTAACATCATCCCATCTTGGTAGAGAATTCTATAACTTTTTCCTTGCTTAAAGGTGTATTTTAGTACTCTTTATATAATCTTATAATCTCTCTGTGGTGCTTTGAATAAGAACTGTCCCCTATAATCTTGGGCACTTGAACACTTGGTTCTTGTTGATAGCCATGTTCAGGGAGGTTTAAGCACTGCAGCCTTGTTGGGAGAAGTATGTCAGTAGGGGCAGGATTTGATAGTAAAAGTCTCCAATTACTTCTAGTTTGCTTTCACTCCTCTCTGCTTTGTGCTCGTGTTTAAAAATATAAGCTCTCAGTTTCCTACTTCTGCTGCCATGCCTGCTACTTGTCGCCTCCGTCTCCATCCCGCAGAAAGGAGCGACACCACGATGTTCTTCTCAAAGCAGTTTATTCAGGGACCTTTTAGCATGTAAGCAGCAACAAATCTCTTTTCTTCCCTTCCCGAGCACACTCCCTTATACCCTCCCTCAACTCCACCTCCTCAGTCCAGACTTAGTAGTCTCAGTTCATAGGTCCACGTCACATGGCTTGATCTTGTGTCATGGTGCGCCTGTGCAGCTCTCACAATGGACGTGGCTAGTTTCAGGTGTGTGAGGAAGTCAGGTGCTAGTCATGAGACTTAGCTGCAGTCCCGGGCGCCATCTTGGGACTGCCGCCACACCCGCTCCCCACAGCCTTTGTGACTGTATAGCTCAGAATGGCTCCCTCCAGCTACATGCGCCCGTGCTTCCCAGACATGATGGACATTATCCCTCTAGAACAATAAGTCAAGATAAGCTTTCTTCCATAAGTCTTTTATGCTCATGGTACTTAATCACAGTAACAGAAAAGGAACTATTATATCCTTTCATTCTTTGTAAACTGTAATTATCACTACCCTACATCTACGATGTCACAATTTTAGCTTTGTCATGTGAGGAATAATATGCAGTACTTAACTTTCTGTGTCTGTTTTATTTTTTTAGTATATAGGCCTCTAATTCCATCCACGTTGCTTTAAATAACAGGATTGCATTACTCTTATGACTGACTGCTATTTTATTTGAAAAACACCATGTTTGTTTGCTTTTTAAATAAACTCATCTGATCATAAGCATTTCACTGGATTGGAGAAAAGACAACTTATTCAATAAGTAATATTGGGAAAATTGGATATTCAGAAACAAAGAAGAAAAACCAGACATTTCTCACTCTAGTAAGAGACAGCTCAGTTAGACCAAAGACACAGATGCAAGAAAACTGTGAAACTACTAGAAGAAAATACTGGAGAAAGACCTCAAGACATTAGTATAGGCAGTGATTATTTTGGATAAGAGCCTAGAAACACAGTCTGCAAAAGCAAAAACAGAAAAGAAGAATTATATCAAACTAAAACTTCTGAAGAGCAAATTAAGAGAATAGCTTTGTATACATCCCAGTATTATTATCTCAAATACAAAATAAAAATAAAAGAAAACAGTAAAAAGAAAGGTAGGTATAGTGGCACATCAGTGTATCTCCAGAGTTCTGAAGGTACAGGTAATGTGATTGCCACAAGTCTGAAGCCAATCCAGGGTAAATAGAAAACTCCATACTAACCAGGACCACACAGCCAGAGCTTGTCTCAAAACCAAACCAAACCAAACCAAACCAAACCAAACCAAACCAACCAACCAACCAACCAAAAAAACAAAAAACAACACAAAAGTTAAAAATTAAGCAAAACTAAGCAAAAACTTAAGATATCTGAAAAGTGGACAATCTGAAAAGCTATTTGGAAATGGAAGACATATAAATGGAGAAGTATATGAAACGATGTTCAGCATCACAAGTCAAGGAAACAGAAGTCAATACCATGGTTTGGTATCATTTTTTTATAGTCAGAATGATTAAATTTAGAAAAAGTCATTTTTTTAAAAAGAGGATGCAGACAAAGGGGAACTCATGAGCTGTTGTTGAAGAATGTAAATGAGCACAGCTACCATGTAAAATACATAGTGTGGAAGTTCCATAAAGAACTGAAAACAGAAGTAACATGTATTTGAGTAAGTCTTCCCATTTCTGGGTATACATCTAAAGGGGATAAAATCTTTATATCAAAAAGACACTTGTGGGGGTTGGGGATTTAGCTCAGTGGTAGGGTGCTTGCCTAGCAAGCACAAGGCCCTTGGTTCGGTGCCCAGCTCCGAAAAAAAAAAAAGAAAAGAAAAAAGAAAGACACTTGTTCAAAAGTGTTTATTGTAGCAATATTCACAATAGTCAAGGCATGTGCAGTTAAGATTGTAGTCTTTTAAGCTTCTAGAAGTCTATATAAAGTTCATTCTCAAAATGAGAGTAAAAATTAGCTAAAGTCAGTCATAAAGTGACAACAAATGATGCCTATGCTATTTATAGACACATTCTTCTCATGGCAAAAGACAGGATGCTGCCTGATGCTCTGTATGTTCTTGACTGTATTTCCAGAGCTGTTTAGTCTGTTGGTGATGCATGAACTGAGGTTTCAATGTGGTCGAGGTTGCAGTAGGGTCAGGGCAGGAAGGAGGTATCATAGCTATGGCTACCATCACGGCAATTAGTTGTCTGTTTGACAGTCCTATCACTCTTCTTTTTCTGAGTTTAGGCAACACAGCATGGAAGTCTGGGTTATAATGCTATCAGGTTTGGTAGCTCTTAAGTATTCTCATGTTCAAAGAAGACAGAAGCTTACCAAGAGAGTGTCACATTATCCTGTTGAAATAAAAAGAGTCTATAGGACAAAGAGACCATTCTTGTACATTCTGGGCTCTGCCTGTCTTCCTAAGGAATAAGAATGCAAGATTATGATAGCTGCTGGTTTTCCAAATAGCAGAGATCAAGGACCAGTCTCTTACCTGTTTTATATCTTACGTTCTGAATGTGAAATAAATCAGGAAGATTGAGTAGTTGTTATCTAAGAACTATATTGAGAATGATAATTAATATTTTATCATACTTATAATTTTATAAAACTTTTCTATACTCCTAAGAAACAGAAGTTATTCCTATGATACATAAAAATTCACCAAGACTCAAAGATGTTAAGTGACAGGCTGGATAGTTCTATGGCATCCTGGCATAGCTAAATTCATCTGAGTGGAGGGAACCTAAACGAAGAAATGACTCCATAAGATTTGTCTATATGCAAGCCTAGAGGGCATTTTCTTTTCTTTTCTTTTTTTTAATCTTTACTAACTTGAGTATTTCTTATTTACATTTCGATTGTTATTCCCTTTCCCGGTTTCCAGGCCAACATCCCCCTAGCCCCTCCCCCTCCCCTTCTATATTGGTGTTCCCCTCCCTATCCTCCCCCCATTACCGCCCTCCCCCCATAGACTAGTTCACTGGGGGTTCAGTCTTGGCAGGACCCAGGGCTTCCCCTTCCACTGGTGCTCTTACTAGGATATTCATTGCTACCTATGAGGTCAGAGTCCAGGGTCAGTCCATGTATAGTCTTTAGGTAGTGGCTTAGTCCCTGGAAGCTCTGGTTGCTTGGCATTGTTGTACATATGGGGTCTCGAGCCCCTTCAAGCTCTTCCAGTTCTTTCTCTGATTCCTTCAACGGGGTCCAGTTCTCAGTTCAGTGGTTTGCTGCTGGCATTCGCCTCTGTATTTGCTGTATTCTGGCTGTGTCTCTCAGGAGCGATCTACATCCGGCTCCTGTCGGTCTGCACTTCTTTGCTTCATCCATCTTGTCTAATTGGGTGGCTGTATATGTATGGGCCACATGTGGGGCAGGCTCTGAATGGGTGTTCCTTCAGTCTCTGTTTTAATCTTTGCCTCTCTCTTCCCTGCCAAGGGTATTCTTGTTCCCCTTTTAAAGAAGGAGTGAAGCATTCACATTTTGATCATCCGTCTTGAGTTTCATTTGTTCTAGGCATCTAGGGTAATTCAAGCATTTGGGCTAATAGCCACTTATCAATGAGTGCATACCATGTATGTCTTTCTGTGATTGGGTTAGCTCACTCAGGATGATATTTTCCAGTTCCAACCATTTGCCTACGAATTTCATAAAGTCGTTTTTGATAGCTGAGTAATATTCCATTGTGTAGATGTACCACATTTTCTGTATCCATTCTAGAGGGAATTTTCTTAATTAGTGAGGGCCCAACTCATTTTAGGTGGTGCCATCCTTGGAACTGTGGTCCTGGGTTCTATAAAAGAGCAGACTGAGCAAGTCGTGCAGAGCAAACTGGGAAGCAGGAGTGGCCTCTGCACCAGCTTCTGCCTCCAACATCCTGCCCTGTGTGAATTCCTACCCTCGCTGATTTTGATGACGAACTGTTATATGGAACTGTAAATAAAATAAGTTCTTTCCTCTGCATCAGCTTCTGCCTCCAGCATTCTGCCCTGTGTGAATTCCTACCCTCACTGATTTTGATGATAAACTGTAAATAAATAAATTCTTTCCTACCCAAGTTTCTTTTAGTCATGGTGTTTTATCACCACAAAAGTATCCTTAATAAGACAGTGACTTTCTAAACTATTTTTGTGGATATTTTGTTTTCCAGCACTATGCTATTTCTACTGCAGCATATTCCTAGGTCTAAGATTTCATAACTCATTTTTCTTTTCCTAAATTTGATTAGGATGATTTATATGTTACAGAATGTAAGTGTTTAGAATTCTAAAATTTGGTTCATACAATATGAATATCAGGATAAACACCATTTATCCTGAGAAGTGAATTACCATAAATTTGATATATGTTGCTGAGAACTCATATCATTTATAGGGTCTAAAGTGAATGCCTGTAATGTATCACAGGCATTATATATGCCTCCCAAATGTACTTTGGCACATAATTTGGTAGTTTTTTTTACCCATGAGTTGATTAATATATCATGTATCATCAACACAATTCACTCATGAGCTTGAATATCTGTAAGACCTCTTTTCTATTTTAAGGTTGTTTTCTGTTTTAGTATTATTTTGGATTGTTCAGCAATATAGAGTAGGTTGACATTGTGTTGTTCCTTTTATGGTTTTGTTCTTTTTCCCTAAATGGGTGGTAGACGATGAATGAACAGAATTAAAATAAAACCTAGTAAGTTTGTATATAATGTGCCACACTGTCATTCAAAAACATTTGAAGTTAATATACAAAGTTTTCTTATGGCAGTTTTATAATACTTAGTTTATGTTGACCCTTTATCTTAGGTTGAGACCCCATTGGGGATCAAGTTTACAGGTTTGCCTAAGACTATCAGAAAGCATAGATATTTACATTGCAATTCACAACAGTAGAACATTACAGTTATGAAGTAGCAGTGAAAATCAATTTATGGTTGGGATCACTACAACATAAAGAACTATATTAAAGGGTTGCAGCATTAGGAAGCTTGAGAATTATTGCTCTTTTAACTTGTTCCTCTATTCCGACTTCCTACCACCTTTCCTCCTGTACCATTCCACCCTTAATATTCCTCTTTCTGTTTTCAGGTCACATAGGTTCTGTTGTCTTATCTATCTCACTTCCTTAAAGTTTTTTCCCCTCCTCTCATGGACCCCTTTCTAGTTTAAGACCTTTGCCCATATTACCATTAGAATATTCTCATTTTAATGTATTTTCCAATTCCATCTGTCTTACTTAATTTTCAAGTTTTCTTCATGACTGACAAAATTCTATTATCTCCGTGTACTATATTTTCACTATCCATTCTTCAACTGATGAGAATTTAGGCAAATTTAGGCTAATCCACTTATTTACTATTGTGAGGAGGAAATAATTACAGATATACAAGCATTTCTGGGGTAGGCTTTCTCTATCTCTCCATCTCTATCTATCTATCTATCTATCTATCTATCTATCTATCTATCTGTCTGTCTGTCTGTCTGTCTATCTATCTATCTATCATCTACCTATGATTAGAAACCTGAAGGTGCTATAGTTGGGATATGTACCCAACTATAGGAAACGACTAGAAAACAGGCTGAGCAATCAATGAGGAGAAAGCCAGTAAGCAATACTCTGCCATGGCCTCTATCAGTTTTTGTTGAGAAATATTCACATTGATTTCATAATTGCTGCACTATTTTGTACTTCTACCAACAGTGAAAGACCATCAGAGATTCTTTTTTACCATATACTCTTCTGCATTTGTTATCATTATTAAATTTTGTTTTGCATTTTGCAATATTTAAAATTTAAAATATAATCACATCGTTACATTGTTTTCCTTTTCCTCTCCTTCCTCTAACTTTTCTCATGCCTCTCTTCTTTACCCTCTCTCAAATTCATGGCTTCTTTTAAAAGATTACTACTGATATATATATATATATATACATACATATATATATATGCATATATATATGAAAATATAAGACACAACCTATTGAATCCACTTAGTGACACACACACACACACACACACACACACACACACACACACACACACACACGATTTCATGGCTGACCACTTGGCACTGATAAACATTTGGAGAACTATTTTGGGAGAGACTAATTTTACTTAAATAGCCATTAGTTTGCCTGTACTAATTCTTTGTCTAGGGGTGGGACCCCATGAGATTTTCTCCTTCCATGTTAGCATGTCTGTTGGTGTTGTCATTTTTATACCTTGTTTACACAGCCATATTGCTGAGGAATCATGCATAGAGTTTCCCTGACACTTTCAAGAACACTAGAGGAATAGCAGAATACAAGTGATATCAGGGATGAAATGAGAAAAATGGGGGAAGCGTAGGTGGAGAGTGGAAAGGGAGATCAACCTAGAAAGAAAAGAGGGATAAATATAATATTGGAAAAACCATAGGAATCATATTAGTTTTTATTTACCTGAAATTACATATAGTATATAAATGTATGTATATAGTTTAAATGAAATTTTATCACTTGGAGTGATAATATTCCCAAGATCCATACTCTAGCTAACAAAACTCCCAATAACAAGTGTGGCAAACTTCCTTTTGAGTTATTAGTCAGGGGAGACCAAGAGATGCCCTAAACAACATAGACTATTTGATTTCTGTTTCAAGGTTTCTACTGCTGTGCTAAATAAAAAATCAACTTTGGAGAAACAAGTTTATTTCAAGTTACAACTCTCAGGTTATTCTTGATTGCTAAGGGAAGTCAGGGCAGGGACGCAAGTGGGACTGTAACCTGGAACCAGAAACTGATACAGAGGCCATGGCAGAGTACTGCTTACTGGCTTTCTCCTCATTGATTGCTCAGCCTGTTTTCTAGTAGCACCTGGGAACATCATCCCAGGAGGTGAACCTCCACAGTGTGCTGGACCCATGTCAATCATCAGTCCATTAAATGGACCACAGGCCAATCTGTTGGATGTATTTTCCCCCGTTGAGGTTCATTTTTCTCAAATTAGCCTAGCTTGTGTCAAGTTAACATAAAATTAGCTAACACAATTGACTACTTGTTAACTTGATATGCAAAAAATCACAACTGAACCATACCTTTCCTTTCCTGTTACAACTAGGATTCATGTTAAAGTTACTATGACATCATTAAACATTCCATTTTTTTTATTAACTTGAGTATTTCTTATATACATTTCGAGTGTTATTCCCTTTCCCGGTTTCCGGGCAAACATCCCCCTCCCCCCTCCCCTTCCTTATGGGTGTTCCCCTCCCAACCCTCCCCCCATTGCCGCCCTCCCCCCACCAGTCTAGTTCACTGGGGGTTCAGTCTTAGCAGGACCCAGGGCTTCCCCTTCCACTGGTGCTCTTACTAGGATATTCATTGCTACCTATGAGGTCAGAGTCCAGGGTCAGTCCATGTATAGTCTTTAGGTAGTGGCTTAGTCCCTGGAAGCTCTGGTTGCTTGGCATTGTTGTACATATGGGGTCTCGAGCCTCTTCAAGCTCTTCCAGTTCTTTCTCTGATTCCTTCAACGGGGGTCCTATTCTCAGTTCAGTGGTTTGCTGCTGGCATTCGCCTCTGTATTTGCTGTATTCTGGCTGTGTCTCTCAGGAGCGATCTACATCCGGCTCCTGTTGGTCTGCACTTCTTTGCTTCATCCATCTTGTCTAATTGGGTGGCTGTATATGTATGGGCCACATGTGGGGCAGGCTCTGAATGGGTGTTCCTTCAGTCTCTGTTTTAATCTTTGCCTCTCTCTTCCCTGCCAAGGGTATTCTTGTTCCCCTTTTAAAGAAGGAGTGAAGCATTCACATTTTGATCATCCGTCTTGAGTTTCATTTGTTCTAGGCATCTAGGGTAATTCAAGCATTTGGGCTAATAGCCACTTATCAATGAGTGCATACCATGTATGTCTTTCTGTGATTGGGTTAGCTCACTCAGGATGATATTTTCCAGTTCCAACCATTTGCCTACGAATTTCATAAAGTCGTTTTTGATAGCTGAGTAATATTCCATTGTGTAGATGTACCACATTTTCTGTATCCATTCCTCTGTTGAAGGGCATCTGGGTTCTTTCCAGCTTCTGACTATTATAAATAAGGCTGCAATGAACATAGTGGAGCACGTATCTTTTTTATATGTTGGGGCATCTTTTGGGTATATGCCCAAGAGAGGTATAGCTGGATCCTCAGGTAGTTCAATGTCCAATTTTCTGAGGAACCTCCAGACTGATTTCCAGAATGGTTGTACCAGTCTGCAATCCCACCAACAATGGAGGAGTGTTCCTCTTTCTCCACATCCTCGACAGCATCTGCTGTCACCTGAGTTTTTGATCTTAGCCATTCTCACTGGTGTGAGGTGAAATCTCAGGGTTGTTTTGATTTGCATTTCCCTTATGACTAAAGATGTTGAACATTTCTTCAGGTGTTTCTCAGCCATTCGGCATTCCTCAGCTGTGAATTCTTTGTTTAGCTCTGAACCCCATTTTTTAATAGGGTTATTTGTTTCCCTGCGGTCTAACTTCTTGAGTTCTTTGTATATTTTGGATATAAGGCCTCTATTTGTTGTGGATTGGTAAAGATCTTTTCCCAATCTGTTGGTTGCCGTTTTGTCCTAACCACAGTGTCCTTTGCCTAACAGAAGCTTTGCAGTTTTATGAGATCCCATTTGTCGATTCTTGATTTTAGAGCGTAAGCCATTGGTGTTTTGTTTAGGAAATTTTTTCCAGTGCCCATGTGTTCCAGATGCTTCCCTAGTTTTTCTTCTATTAGTTTGAGTGTGTCTGGTTTGATGTGGAGGTCCTTGATCCACTTGGACTTAAGCTTTGTACAGGGTGATAAGCATGGATCGATCTGCATTCTTCTACATGATGACCTCCAGTTGAACCAGCACCATTTGCTGAAAATGCTATCTTTTTTCCATTTGATGGTTTTGGCTCCTTTGTCAAAAATCAAGTGCCCATAGGTATGTGGGTTCATTTCTGGGTCTTCAATTCTATTCCATTGGTCTATCTGTCTGTCTCTGTACCAATACCATGCAGTTTTTATCACTATTGCTCTGTAATACTGCTTGAGTTCAGGGATAGTGATTCCCCCTGAAGTCCTTTTATTGTTGAGGATAGCTTTAGCTATCCTGGGTTTTTTGTTATTCCAGATGAATTTGCAAATTGTTCTGTCTAACTCTTTGAAGAATTGGATTGGTATTTTGATGGGGATTGCATTGAATCTGTAGATTGCTTTTGGTAAAATGGCCATTTTTACTATATTAATCCTGCCAATCCATGAGCATGGGAGATCTCTCCATCTTCTGAGGTCTTCTTCAATTTCCTTCTTCAGTGTCTTGAAGTTCTTATTGTACAGATCTTTTACTTGCTTTGTTAAAGTCACACCGAGGTACTTTATATTATTTGGGTCTATTATGAAGGGTGTCGTTTCCCTAATTTCTTTCTCGGCTTGTTTCTCTTTTGTATAGAGGAAGGCAACTGATTTATTTGAGTTAATTTTATACCCAGCCACTTTGCTGAAGTTGTTTATCAGCTTTAGTAGTTCTCTGGTGGAACTTTTGGCATCACTTAAATATACTATCATATCATCTGCAAATAGTGATATTTTGACTTCTTCTTTTCCGATCTGTATCCCCTTGACCTTCTTTTGTTGTCTGATTGATCTGGCTAGAACTTCAAGAACTATATTGAATAAGTAGGGAGAGAGTGGGCAGCCTTGTCTAGTCCCTGATTTTAGTGGGATTGCTTCAAGTTTCTCTCCATTTAGTTTAATGTTAGCAACTGGTTTGCTGTATATGGCTTTTACTATGTTCAGGTATGGGCCTTGAATTCCTATTCTTTCCAGGACTTTTATCATGAAGGGGTGTTGAATATTGTCAAATGCTTTCTCAGCATCTAATGAAATGATCATGTGGTTTTGTTCTTTCAGTTTGTTTATATAATGGATCATGTTGATGGTTTTCCGCATATTAAACCATCCCTGCATGCCTGGGATGAAGCCTACTTGATCATGGTGGATGATTGTTTTGATGTGCTCTTGGATTCGGTTTGCCAGAATTTTGTTGAGTATTTTTGCGTCGATATTCATAAGGGAAATTGGTCTGAAGTTCTCTTTCTTTGTTGTGTCTTTGTGTGGTTTAGGTATAAGAGTAATTGTGGCTTCGTAGAAAGTATTCGGTAGTGATCCATCTGTTTCAATTTTGTGGAATAGTTTGGATAATATTGGTATGAGGTCTTCTCTGAAGGTTTGGTAGAATTCTGCACTAAACCCGTCTGGACCTGGGCTCCTTTTGGTTGGGAGACCTTTAATGACTGCTTCTATTTCCTTAGGAGTTATGGGGTTGTTTAACTGGTTTATCTGTTCCTGATTTAACTTCGATACCTGGTATCTGTCTAGGAAATTGTCCATTTCCTGAAGATTTTCAAGTTTTGTTGAATATAGGTTTTTATAGTAAGATCTGATGATTTTTTGAATTTCCTCTGAATCTGTTGTTATGTCTCCCTTTTCATTTCTGATTTTGTTAATTTGGACGCACTCTGTGTCCACTTGTTAGTCTGGCTAAGGGTTTATCTATCTTGTTGATTTTCTCAAAGAACCAACTTTTGGTTCTGTCGGTTCTTTCTATGGTCCTTTTTGTTTCTACTTGGTTGATTTCCGCTCTGAGTTTGATTATTTCCTGCCTTCTACTCCTCCTGGGTGTATTTGCTTCTTTTTGTTCTAGAGCTTTTAGGTGTGCTGTCAAGCTGCTGACATATGCTCTTTCCTGTTTCTTTCTGCAGGCACTCAGCGCTATGAGTTTTCCTCTTAGCACAGCTTTCATTGTGTCCCACAAGTTTGGGTATGTTGTACCTTCATTTTCATTAAATTCTAAAAAGTTTTTAATTTCTTTCTTTATTTCTTCCTTGACCAGGTTATCATTTAGTAGAGCATTGTTCAATTTCCAAGTATATGTGGGCATTCTTCCTTGATTGTTATTGAAGACCAGTTTTAGACCGTGGTGGTCCGATAGCACGCATGGGATTATTTCTATCTTTCTGTACCTGTTGAGGCCCGTTTTTTGACCAATTATATGGTCAATTTTGGAGAAAGTACCATGAGGAGCTGAGAAGAAGGTATATATCCTTTTGCTTTAGGATAGAATGTTCTATAAATATCCGTTAAGTCCATTTGGCTCATGACTTCTCTTAGTCTGTCTACGTCTCTGTTTAATTTCTGTTTCCATGATCTGTCCATTGATGAGAGTGGGGTGTTGAAATCTCCCACTATTATTGTGTGAGGTGCAATGTGTGTTTTGAGCTTTAGTAAGGTTTCTTTTACATATGTAGGTGCCCTTGTATTTGGGGCATAGATATTTAGGATTGAGAGTTCATCTTGGTGGATTTTTCCTTTGATGAATATGAAGTGTCCTTCCTTATCTTTTTTGATGACTTTTAGTTGGAAATTGATTTTATTTGATATTAGGATGGCTACTCCAGCTTGCTTCTTCTGACCATTTGCTTGGAAAATTGTTTTCCAGCCTTTCACTCTGAGGTAATGTCTGTCTTTGTCTCTGAGGTGTGTTTCCTGTAGGCAGCAGAATGTAGGGTCCTCGTTGCGTATCCAGTTTGTTAATCTATGTCTTTTTATTGGGGAGTTGAGGCCATTGATGTTGAGAGGTATTAAGTAATAGTGATTATTGCTTCCCGTTATATTCATATTTGGATGTGAGGTTATGTTTGTGTGCTTTCATTCTCTTTGTTTTGTTGCCAAGACGATTAGTTTCTTGCTTCTTCTAGGGTATAGCTTGCCTCCTTATGTTGGGCTTTACCATTTATTATCCTTTGTAGTGCTGGATTTGTAGAAAGATATTGTGTAAATTTGGTTTTGTCATGGAATATCTTGGTTTCTCCATCTATGTTAATTGAGAGTTTTGCAGGATACAGTAACCTGGGCTGGCATTCGTGTTCTCTTAGGGTCTGTATAACATCTGTCCAGGATCTTCTGGCCTTCATAGTTTCTGGCGAAAAGTCTGGTGTGATTCTGATAGGCCTGCCTTTATATGTTACTCGACCTTTTTCCCTTACTGCTTTTAATATTCTTTCTTTATTTTGTGCGTTTGGTGTTTTGACTATTATGTGACAGGAGGTGTTTCATTTCTGGTCCAATATCTTTGGAGTTCTGTAGGCTTCTTGTATGCCTATGGGTATCTCTTTTTTTAGGTTAGGTAAGTTTTCTTCTATGATTTTGTTGAAGATATTTACTGGTCCTTTGAGCTGGGAGTCTTCACTTTCTTCTATACCTATTATCCTTAGGTTTGATCTTCTCATTGAGTCCTGGATTTCCTGTATGTTTTGGACCAGTAGCTTTTTCCGCTTTACATTATCTTTGACAGTTGAGTCAATGATTTCTATGGAATCTTCTGCTCCTGAGATTCTCTCTTCCATCTCTTGTATTCTGTTGGTGAAGCTTGTATCTACAGCTCCTTGTCTCTTCTTTTGGTTTTCTATATCCAGGGTTGTTTCCATGTGTTCTTTCTTGATTGCTTCTATTTCCATTTTTAATTCCTTCAACTGTTTGATTGTGTTGTCCTGGAATTCTTTCAGGGATTTTTGTGACTCCTCTCTATGGGCTTCTACTTGTTTATTTATGATTTCCTGATATTCTTTCAGGAATTTTTGTGTCTCCTCTCTATGGGCTTCTACTTGTTTATTTATGTTTTCCTGGAATTCTTTCAGGCATTTTTGCGATTTCTCTCTGTAGGTTTCTACTTGTTTATTAATGTTTTCCTGTGTTTCTCTAAGGGAGTTCTTCACGTCTTTCTTGAAGTCCTCCAGCATCATGATCAAATCTGATTTTGAAACTAGATCTTGCTTTTCTGGTGTGTTTGGACATTCCATGTTTGTTTTGGTGGGAGAATTGGGCTCCGATGATGCCATGTAGTCTTGGTTTCTGTTGCTTGGGTTCCTGCGCTTGCCTCTTGCCATCAGATTATCTCTAGTGTTACTTTGTTCTGCTATTTCTGACAGTGGCTAGACTGTCCTATAAGCCTGTGTGTCAGGAGTGCTGTAGACCTGTTTTACTGTTTTCTTTCAGCCAGTTATGGGGACAGAGTGTTCTGCTTTCGTGCGTGTAGTTTTTCCTCTGTACAGATCTTCAGCTGTTCCTGTGGGCCTGTGTCTTGAGTTCACCAGGCAGGTCACTTGCAGCAGACAAGTTGGTCTTACCTGTGGTCCCAAGGCTCAAGTTTGCTCGCAGGGTGCTGCCCACGGGCTCTCTGCAGCGGCAGCAACCAGGAAGATCTGCGCCACCCCCTCCGGAAGCCTCAGTGCATCAGGGTTCCAGATGGCCTTTGGTGTTTTCCTCTGGCGTCTGAGATGTGTGTTCAGGGAGCAGTCTCTTGTGGTTTCCCAGGCTTGTCTGCCTCTCTGAAGGTTAAGCTCTCTCTCCCACGGGATTTGGGTGCAGAGAACTGTTTATCTGGTCTGTTTCCTTCAGGTTCCGGAGGTGTCTCAGCAGGGGTCCTGCCGCTCCTGGGCCCTCCCCCATGGGAACCCAGAGGCCTTATACAGTTTCCTCTTGGGCCATGGATGTGGGCAGGGGTGGGCAGTGTTGGTGGTCTCTTCCGCTCTGTAGCCTCAGGAGTGCCCACCTGACCAGGCGGTGAGGTCTCTTTTCCACGGGGTCTGGGAGCAGAGAGCTGCTGCGGGCCGGGATCCACGGGTGTCCATTCCAATTTTTTAAAACTACCACAGTCATTAAAACTTCATGCACTTTAAAATAGCAAAGTTTCTTTAAAATATCCAAAGTTCTAATATATACAGTCTCCTAAAATTCTAGTGTCTCTACTGGGTTCCTGTAAAATTAAAAACAAACAAATAAACAAAAAAACCCCCAAAAGTTAACTGTCTCAATTTGAGACCCATTCTATGGGCAAGCACCAATCCATGGCACTATTAATGATACTCTGTTATGCTAGAAGACATAAACCTAGCATAACTGTCAGATGCTCCATCTAGCAGTTGACTGAAACATATGCAGATACCCATAGCCAAACATTGGATGGAGGTTAGGAACTCTTATGGATGAGTTGGGGAAGAATTGTAGGCCTTGAAGGAGTTAGGAACCCTACAGGAAGACCAACAGAGTCAAGTAATCTGAAGACTTGGGAGCTCTTAGAGACTGAGTCACCAACCAAAGAGCATACACAGGCTGGACTGAGGCCATCAGTCCATATGTAACAGATATGCAGCTAATTCTTCATGTGGCCCCCCAACAATTGGAATGGAGGCTGTCCCTAAAGTTGTTGCCTGTCTGTGGAATCCATTTCCTAATAGGGCTGCCTTGTCTGGCCTCAGTGGGAGAGGATGATCCTAACCTTTCGGAGACTTGATGTGCCAGGGTGGGGAAATACACAGAGGGGACACAGTGTCTTAGAGGAGAAGAGGAGAGTGGATGGGAGGAAAGACTCTGTGAGGGGAAGACTTGGAAGGGGGTCAGTAATTGGGCTGTAAAACAACAACAACAACAACAACAACAACAACAACAACAACAACAACCCAAAAAAACCTGACTCTTACTTCAAGAAGGAAGATGCAGGACACTGTCACAAATCAAAGCAAAAACTAAATTAAATACAGTAAAGAGTTCAGTACTTGATATTGGTGTCCCATTCATGATCCTCTGGATTCCCAAGGGCCTGGTACACCTTTATCCTCTATAGCATAGGCAGCTTGTCTCCTAGGCTCAGGGTGGTTCCACTCCATGTTTGGTCAGTGGGAGACGATGTTCCTAACCCTTCAGAGACTTGATGTGCCAGGGTGGGGGATTACACAGAGGGGACCCAGCCTCTTAGAGGCTGTCCTTAATGAGTAGCCTATTGTGCTGGGCTCTTCTGGTTTAACTGAGTTATGCTTTCACCAGCAGCCTTTCAAGGTTTCTCTTCAGGTACATGGCGTCAACTTTCACTTTCATCCATGACTCCTTCAATTCTGGGTCTTCTATTGTAACAAGGCTGAACCTTCACTAATGACCTTTCTTGTCACTTCAGGACTCTCCTGCTACACTGTGTCAAGCTTCAGATGTTCTCCATGACCTCATGCCTTAAAAAACAGTAAGCCAGAAGCTAGAAAGAAGCCAGATACCCTTCAACAGAGGAATGGATACTGAAAATGTGGTACATCTACACAATGAATAATACTCTGCTGTGAAAAACAATAACTTTATGAAATTCATAGGCAAATGGATGGAAGTGGAAAATATCATCCTGAGTGAGGCAACCCAATCACAGAAAAACACACATGACATGCACTCATTGAAAAGTGGATATTAGCCCAAATGCTCAAATTACCCTAGATGCACAGAACACATGAAACTCAAGAACGATGACCAAAATGCCAATGCTTCCTTCACTCCTTTAAAAGAGGAACAAGAATACCCTTGGGAGGGAGTAAGGAGGCAAAGTTTAGAACAGAGGCTGAAGGAATGCCCATTCAGAGCCTGCCCCACATGTGGCCCATACATATATAGCCACCAAATTAGATAAGATGGATGAAGCAAAGAAGTGCAGGCTGACAGGAACCGGATGTAGATCTCTCCTGAGAGACACAGCCAGAATATGGCAAATACATAGGCAGCAAACCACTGAACTGAGAATGGGACTCCCATTGAAGGATTCAGAGAAAGGACTGAAAGAGCTTGAAGCGGCTTGAGGCCCTATATGAACAACAATCACAATCAACCTGAGCTTCCAGGGACTAAGCCACTACCCAAAGACTATACATGGTCTAACCCTGGGCTCCAACTGCATAGGTAGCAATGAATAGCCTAGTAAGGGCACCAGTGGAAGGGGAAGCCCTTAGTCCTGCCAAGACTGAACCCCCAGTGAACGGGATTGTTGTGGGGAGGGCGGTAATGGAGGAAGGATGGGGAGGGGAACACCCATATGGAAGGGGAGGGTGAGGGGTTAGGGGAATGTTGGTCTGGAAACCGGGAAAGGTAATAACAATTGAAATGTAAATAAAAAATACCCAATTTAATAAAGATGGAGAAAAAAAAAACAGTAAGGCCTGAGCGCCTCCTACCTACATCATGAAGTTCAGAATGCCAGAATAAGATTCAGTTGACACCCTGTCTTGACCACAGTTTTTGTATGCTGGCCCTGAGGATGTAGTTCTATATTTACAATTCTCAATGATGCTTCTCTCTCTCTCTCTCTCTCTCTCTCTCTCTCTCTCTCTCTCTCTCTCTTAAACTATTTTATTTATTTACATTTCAGTCATTGCCCCCTCTTATTCCCCTTCCCCCACAGTTCCTCATCCCATTCCTCCTTCCTCTTGCCTCCATGAGAGTGCTCCCCCACCAGGCATCCTTCTTCCATGGGGCCTCAAGTCTCTCCAGGATTAGGAGCATCTGAGCCACTGAGACCAAGCCAGTCTGTCCTCTGCTATATATGCTCCAGGGGCCTCAGACCAGCGTATGTATACTACCTTCTTGCTGGCTCAGTCTCTGGTAGCTCCTAGATGTCTGGGTTAGTTGAGACTGCTAGTCTTCCTATGGGATCGCTCTCACCTTAGGCTTCTTCAGTCCTTCTTCTAATTCAACCATAGGGGTTTCCAACTTAAGTTCAGTGGTTGAGTATAAGCATCTGTGTCTGTCTCAGTCAGTCTCTGGTAAGGCCTCTCAGAGGACAGACTTGCTAGGCTCCTGCCTGTAAACACATCATAATATCAGTAATAGCATCAGGCCTTGGTACTCCCCCATGAGATAGATCACAAGTTGGGCCGGTCCTTGGACCAACTTCCTTCGGTCTCTTCTCTATTTGTGTTCCCAAAGTTCTTTTAGACAGGAACAATTCTGGGTCCCGAATTTTGACTGAGGTTTGGCAACCCTGTCCCTCCACTTAATGCCCTGTCTACCTGCTGGAGGTGGATTCTTCGAGCTGCCTTTCTCCACTGTTGAGCATTTTGGCTAAGGTCACCCTCATTGAGACCTGGGAGTCTCTTACCTCCCAAGTCTCTGGTACTTTCTAGAGGGTCCCCCACCAGATGCTGCATATTTCCATTTATTATCCTGGTCCTCTGGGTTTCTTTCCTGTCCCACCCCATCACACCTGATTTTGTTCCCCATTTTTCCCTACCTCTCCCCTCTCCCACTCAGGTTGCTATCTCCCTCTACCTCTCATGAATATTTTGTTCCCCTTTCTAAGTGAGATTGAAGCATCCTCCTTGAGCCTTCTGGCTTGTTAAACCTCTTAAGGTCTGTGGGTTGTATCCTAGTTATTCTGTACTTTTTGGCTAATATCCACTTACCAATGAGTACACAGCATTTATGTCCTTTTGGGTCTCAGAATGATACTCTCTAGTTGCATCTGTTTGCCTGCAAAATTCATGATGTTCTTATTTTTAATAGATGAATAATATTCTTTAAGTACTTTGCAGCCATTTGAGATTCTTTTGTTGTGAATTCTCTGATTTGCTCTGTACCCTGTTTTAAAATTGTGCTATTTTTTTTTTGCTACTTGGTTTTTTGGAGGTTAACTTGTCTCTCTCTCTTTTTTTTCTTTTTTCTTTTTTTCAGAACTGGGGACCAAACCCAGGGCCTTGCACTCGCTAAACAAGCGCTCTACCGCTGAGCTAAATCCCCAACCCTCTCTTTTTTTATTGGAATTTTTAAATTTAAATTTCAAGTGTTATTACCATGTCTGGTTTCCTGGACATAAGCCCCCCAATCCAATCCCTCTCTCCTTCTTCTATAAGGGTGTTCCCCTCCCCATACACCCCATCTTCTAGCCCCCCAACATTCTCCTCACTGAGTATCCAACCTTGGCAGGACCAAGGGCTTCTCCTTCCATTGGTGCCCAACAAGGCCTTCCTTTATTACATATTCAGTTGGAGCCATGGTTCAGTCCATGTATAGTCTTTGGGTAGTGGTTTAGTCACTGGAAGCTCTCTTTGGCATTGTTGTTCTTATGGGGTTGAAAGCCCTTTCAGCTCTTTCAATCCTTTCTCTAATACCTTCAACAGGGGTCTCTTTCTCAGTTCAATGGTTTGCTGCTAGCATTTACCTCTGTATTTGACGTGCTCTGGCTGGGTCTCTCGGGAGACATCTATATCCAGTTCCTGTTAACATGTTCTTCCTAGCTTCATCAATCTTATGTAGTCTTAATGGCAGTGTAAATATTGGGCACATGTGGGGCAGGCTCTTAATGGCCATTCCTTCAGTCTATACTCCAAACACTGCCTCCACATCCCCTCCTATGAAAATTTTTGTTCCAACTTTTAAGAAGGAGTAAAGCATCCACACTTTGGTAGTCCTTCTTCTTAAGCTTCATGTGGTCTGTGGATTGTATCATGGGTAATACAAGCTTTTGGGCTAATATTCACTTATTAGTGAGTGCATATCATGCATGTTTTTCTGTGGTTGGATTACCTAATTCAGGATGATATTTTCTAGTTCAACCCATTTGCCTATGAATTTCCTGATGTCATTGTTTTTGATAGCTGAGTGTTACTCCATTGTGTAGATATACCACATTTTCTGTATCCATTCCTCTGTTGAAGGGCATCTGGGTTCTTTCCAGCTTCTGGCTATTATAAATAAGGATGCTATGAACATAGTGAAGTATGTGTCTTAGTTGTATGTTAGAGAATCTTTTGGGTATATGCCAAAGAGAGGAAAAGCTGGATCCTCAGGTAGTGGAATGTCCAATTTTCTGAGGAACCTCCAGACTGATTTCCAGAGTGGTTGTACCAGTTTGCAATCCCACCAACAATGGAGGAGTGTTCCTCTTTCTCCACATCCTCACCACATTTGTTGTCATCTGAGCTTTTTTTATCTTAGCCATTCTGACTAGTTTGAGGTGGAATCTCAGGGTTGTTTGATTTACAGTTCCATGATGACTAAGGACGTTGGGAATTTCTTTATGTATTTCTCAGTCATTTGATATTCCTCAGCTGAGAATTCTTTCTTTAGTTCTGTACCCCATTTTAATAGGGTAATTTGGCATTCTGGAGTTTAACTTCTTGAGTTTTTTGTATATTTTGATATTAACAATCTATCAGACATAGGATTGGTAAAGATATTTTCCTAATGTTGGTTGCCATTTTGTCCTAATGACAGTGTCCTTTGTTTTAGAGGAGTAGCCATTTTAATATCAAATAAAATCAGCTTTCAACCAAAAGTTATCAAAAAATATAAAGAAGGACACTTCATATTCATCAAAGGAAAAATCCACCTAGATGAACTCTCAATCCTAAATATCTATGATCCAAATGGAAGGGCACCTACATTCATAAAAGCTCAAATAACACAGTGCACCTCACACAGTAAGAGTAGGAGATTTCAACAGTCCACTCTCATCAATGTACAGATCATGGAAACAGAAATTGAACAGAGACATAGAGAAACTAACAGAAGTTATGAACCAAATTGAATTAAGAGATATTTATAGAACATTTCATCCTAAAACAAAAGGATATACCTTCTTCTGGGCACCTCATGGTACCTTCTCCAAAATTGAACATAAAATCAGTCACCAAACAGGCCTCGACAGATACAGGAAGATAGAAATAATCCCATGCATCCTATCAGATCACCACAGAGTAAGGCTGGTCTTCAATAACAACAAAAATGACAGAAAGCCCACATACACATGGAAGTTGAACAATGCGCTACTCAATGATAATTTGGTTGAGGAAGAAATAAAGAAAGAAATTAAATACTTCTTAGAATTTAATGAAAATGAAGGCACAACATACCCAAACTTATGGGACACAATGAAAACAATGCTAAGAGAAAAGCTCATAGCTCTGAGTGCCTCCGAAAAGAAACAGGAGAGAGCATACTTAAGTAGTTTCATAGCACACATAAAAGCTCTAGAAGAAGAAGAAGCGAGTATACCCAACAGGAGTAGAAGGCAGGAAATAATCAAACTCAGGGCTGAAATCAACCAAGTAGAAACAAATGGGACTGTACAAAGAATCAACAAAACCAGGAGCTGGTTTTTTGAAAAAAATCAACAAGATGATAAACCCTCAGCCAAACTAATCAGAGGACACAGAGAGTGTATCCAAATTAAAAAAATCAGAAATGAAAAGGGAGACATAAAAACAGAATCTAAGGAAATTAAAAGAATCATCAGATCCTACTCCAAAAGTCTATATTCAACAAAACTGGAAAATCTGGAGAAAATGGACAATTTTCTAGACAAATAATAGGTACCAAAGTTAAATCAGGTTCAGATAAACCATCTAAATGATCCCATAACTACTACTGAATTAGAAGCAGTTATTAAAAGTCTCCCAACCAAAAAGAGCCAAGGACCAGATGGATTTAGTCCAGAATTCTATCAGACCCTCATAAAAGACCTCATACCAATACTGTGCAAACAATTCCACAAAATAGAAACAGATGGAGCACTACCAAATTCCTTCTATGAAGCCATAATTATGCTTACACCTGAACCACACAAAGACCCAACAAAGAAAGAGAACTTCAAACCAATTACTCTTACGAATATTGACACAAAAATACTAAATAAAATTTTTGCCAACAGAATTCAAGAACACATTAAAATGATCACTAGCATGATCAAGTAGGCTTCATCCCAGAGATGCAGGGTTGATTCAGTATATGGAAATCCATCAACGTAATCTACTATATAAACAAACTCAAAGAAAAAAACCCCACATGATCATTTCACTTGATGCTGAGAAAGCATTTGATAAAATTCAATACCCCTTCATGATAAAAGTCCTGGAAAAATCAGGAATTCAAGGCCCATATGTAAGCATAATAAAAGCAATATACAGCAAACCAGTAGCTAACAACAAACTAAATGGAGAGAAATGAAGCAATTCCACTAAAATCAGGGACTAGACAAGGCTGCCCACTCTCGCCCTACTTATTCAATATAGTTCTTGAAATTCTAGCCAGAGAAATCATACAATAAAAGGAAATCAAAGGGATGCAAATTGGAAAGTAAGAAGTCAAAATATCACTATTTGCAGAGGATATGATAGTATGCTTAAGTGGCTCCAAAACTTCTACCAGAAAACTACTAAGCCTGATAAACAATTTTAGCAAAGTGGTTAGGTATAAAATTAACTCAAACAAATTAGTAGCCTTCCTCTACTCAAAGCATAAATAGGCTGAGAAAGAAATTGGGGAAATGGCACCCTCCACAATAGTCCTAAATAATATAAAATACCTTGGTATGACTTTAACCAAGTGAGTGAAAGATCTGTATGACAAGAACTTCAAGTCTCTGAGGAAAGAAATTGAAGAAGATATCAGAAGATGAAAAGAACCTCCATGCTCATGAATTAGCAGGATTAATATAGCAAAAATGGCCTTTTGCTAAAAGCAGTCTACAGATTCAGTACAACCCCAATCAAAATTCTTCATAGAGTTAGAAAGAGCAATTTGAAATCCGTTTGGAATAACAAAAAACCCAGGAGAGCAAAAACTATACTCAACAATAAAAGAACTTCTGGGGGAATCACTATTCCTGAACTCAAGCAGTATTACAGAGCAATAGTGATAAAAACTGTATGGTATTGGCACAGAGACAGGCAGGTAGCCCAGTGGAATAGAATTGAAGACCCAGAAATGAACCCACACACCTATAGTCACTTGATATTTGACAAAGAAACTAAAACCATCCAATGGAAAAAAGAGAGAATTTTCAACAAATGGTGCTGGTTCAACTGGAAGTCAGCATGTAGAAGAATGCAAATAGAGCTATTCTTTTTTTTTCTTTATTAACTTGAGTATTTCTTATTTACATTTCGATTGTTATTCCCTTTCCCAGTTTTCAGGCCAACATCCCCCTAACCCTTCCCTCTCTTCTTCTATATGGGTGTTCCCCTCCCCATCCTCTCCCCATTACCACCCTCCCCCCACAATCATGTTCACTGGGGGTTCAGTCTTAGCAAGACCAAGGGCTTCCCCTTCCACTGGTGCTCTTACTAGGCTATTCATTGCTACCTATGAGGTTGGAGCCCAGGGTCAGTCCATGTATAGTCTTTGGGTAGTGGCTTAGTCCCTGGAAGCTCTGGTTGGTTGGCATTGTTGTTCATATAAGATCAAGAGTCCCTTCAAGCTCTTCCAGGCCTTTCTTTGATTCCTTCAATGGGGGTCCCGTTCTCAGTTCAGTGGATTGCTGATGGAATTAGCCTATGTATTTGCTGTATTCTGGGTGTGTCTCTCAGGAGAGATCTACATCCGGTTCCTCTCGGCTTACACTTCTTTGCTTCATCCATCTTGTCTAATTGGGTGGCTGTATATGTATGGGCCACATGTGGGGCAGGCTCTGAATGGGTGTTCCTTCTGCCTCTGTTTTAATCTTTGCCTCCCTATTCCCTGCCAAGGGTATTCTTGTTCCCCTTTTAAAGAAGGAGTGAAGCATTCGCATTTTGATCTTGAGTTTCATGTGTTCTGTGCATTTAGGGTAATTCAAGCATTTGGGCTAATATCCACTTATCAATGAGTGCATACCATGTGTGTTTTTCTGTGATTGGGTTACCTCACTCAGGATGATATTTTCCAGTTCCCTCTATTTGCCTATGAATTTCATAAAGTCATTGTTTTTGATAGCTGAGTAATATTCTATTGTGTAGATGTACCACATTTTCTGTATCCATTCCTCTGTTGAAGGGCATCTGGGTTCTTTCCAGCTTCTGGCTATTATAAATAAGTCTGCTATGAACATAGTGGAGCACGTGTCTTTGTTATATGTTGGGGCATCTTTTGGGTATATGCCCAAGAGAGGTATAGCTGGATCCTCAGGTAGTTCAATGTCCAATTTTCTGAGGAACCGCCAGACTGATTTCCAGAATGGTTGTACCAGTCTGCAATCCCACCAACAACGGAGGAGTGTTCCTCTTTCTCCACATCCTCGCCAGCATTTGTTGTCACCTGAGTTTTTGATCTTAGCCATTCTCACTGGTGTGAGGTGAAATCTCAGGGTTGTTTTGATTTGCATTTCCTTGTGACTAAAGATGTTGAACATTTCTTTAGGTGTTTCTCAGCCATTCGGCATTCCTCAGCTGTGAATTCTTTGTTTAGCTCTGAACCCCAATTTTTAATAGGGTTATTTGTCTCCCTGCAGTCTAATTTCATGAGTTATTTTTATATTTTGGATATAAACCCTCTATCTGTTGTAGGATTGATAGCATAGATTTTTAAGTCAAGATATTAAACTGCTCTAATAAACTCTTAAGGGACTTTCAGCATTCCCTCTAAGTCTCCAAAATCTAGGACTCCTCTTTTGTGTCATTTTCAACAGTTTCATCTTCTAAGCTCTTACAGAATAATCTACTAAGCACTCACCACTCAATGGCTTTTCCACCTGCAAGTTCAAATGCTATACAATCTCCCCTGAAATAATCAGTTCTGTTACAGGAATACCCCATGTCCTGGTACCAATTTCTGTCTCAGTTAGGGTTTACTGCTGTGAAAAACACCATTACCAAAACAAGATCAGGGAGGAAATTAATTATTTACATCTCTCAGGTCACACTGTACTGCTGAGGGAAATCAGGGCTGGAACTCAAGCAGGGCAAGAACTTGGTGGCAGTAACTGATACAGAGTCCATGGTGGAGTACTGCTTATGGTTTGTTCATATAGCTTGCTTTCTTAGACACCAGGCGCACCTTCCCAGGAGTGAAGATCAGTCGCAGTGATCTAGGCCTGTATCAATCACCAATGAAGAAAATGTTGCATATACTTGCCCACAGACCAATTTTGTATGATTTTTTTTCAGTTAGGATTTTTTCCCCAAATCACTCTACCTTGTGGTGAGTTGACATAGAATTCGCCAGCACAATGGTCTCCCAGAAGTTTAAGTTAAGATCCTATTGTTGAAACCATGATGCCCTTCAGACACAGGAGTTCTTGGATTTGAGCTAGGTTTGCCTTGAGTGCCTCCCTTTTGAAGACTAGCTTTCATAATATCAGAAGATGCTATGCAGTCTGCCAAGGGAGGAATGCGACCAATAGTTCTACACAGCTATGCTGCATATGAGGCAAAACAATGACTATCATGACATGATATCCCTAAAGATTCAATAGTGATGCTTATATCTTAGCAGCTATTTAATTGGACTTAAGGCCTGTTCAATTGGAGGGAAACCATACTTCGTCCTGGAAAGCTAGTCTATTACCAGGGCCTAGTGAAATCATGAATGTTAGAAGAGAATCTACTACTTCCACTTAACAAAACCAATGTGACTCCTATAATACTCTAAATACTTATCCTTATATTTATAGGTGAGTGTAGGTCTCAATCCTCATCAAAAAAACTTCTCTGCATAACAAACAGAGACTATTTCAGAAAGCTACAACTGGTCAAATGGAAGAATATCTAACCACAGGGTGACTCATCTTCAATGGATAAATCAAACACAACTAATGTCTTAGTGTTTTATACTGCTGTGAACAGATACCATGACCAAGGACACTCTTAGAAGGACAACATTTAATTGGGGCTTGCTTATAGGTTCAGAGGTTCAGTCCTTTATCATCAAGGTGGGAGCATAGTAGCACCAAAGCAGGCATGATGCAGGAGGAGCTTAAAGTTCTATATCTTCATTTGGAGGCTGTTAAGAAAATATTGACTTCTAGGCAGGTAGGATAAGGGTCTTGAGCCCACCCTTACAGTGGCAGACCTACTACAACAAGGCCACACCTCTGAATAGTGCCACTTCCTGGACCAAGTATATACAAACCATCACACCTAAGTTTTAGAAAACATCAGCAAAGTGGGGGGATATGGACCTTTTAACCAGGTAGTACTCCCAGTGGAGGGATAATAACAGTAACCCAACCTCAAAAACTTTGACCTAAAATGTGCCCTGCCTACAAGATATGCAGGGATAAAGATAGAGAAGAGGTAGAGGGAATGGCCAACGAATGACTGGGCCATCACATGGGCAAGAACCAATCCCTTACATTATTAATGATATTCTGTTATGCTTGCAGACAGGATCCTAGCATAACTGTCCTCTGAGAGGCACCACCCAGACTGGAACAGATGTAGAGACCCATACCCAAACATTTGATGGAGCACTGTATGTCTTATGGAAGAGTTGAAGGAAGTATTGAGGGACCCAAAGAGGATAGGGACTCCACAGGAGGATCAACGGCGTCAGCTAACCTGAACACTTGGGGCCTCCCAGAGACTCAATTGCCAACCAAAGGGTGAGCATAAACCGCACTTATGCCCCTGGCACATGTATAGCAGATGTGCAACTTGGTCTTCATACAGGTCCTCCAACACCTGGAGCAGGGGCTGCCCATGAATATTGCCTGCCTATGGATACAGTTCCTCTAGCTGGGCTGCCTTTTTTGCCTCAGTGAAAGAGGATGTGCCTAGTCCTGCACACTGATGTTGTGTGTGTGTGTGTGTGTGTGTGTGTGAGAGAGAGAGAGAGAGAGAGAGAGAGAGAGAGAGAGAAATACAGAGACAGAGACAGAGACAGAGAAATACAGAGACAGAGAGAGGGACAGAGACAGAGACAGACAGAGAGAGATAGAGACAGAGACAGAAAGAGACAGAGAGAGATAGAAAGAGAAAGATGATCAGTATGGATGATTCCTCATTCTCAGGTGAAAAAGAGAGGGGAGAATGAGGTAGGAGTTGTGAGGGGAGACTGGGAGAAGAGGGAGGGGTGATCTTGGGATGTAAAGTGAATAAATAAATTGAGAAGCCAGGAGAACAAATGGAAATATGCAGCTGCTGGGGGTGGGAGGTGGGGTGAATCTCTAGAAATTCCCAGACACGTGGGATGTGAGAGGTTCCCAGGACGCAATGGGGATGATCTTAGTCAAAAATGCCCAACAGTGAAGAGATCACCTTAAGTAGATAGATAGTGCTCTCAGTTGAGGGATAGAGTCACCAAACTACGTTAAAATTTTTTTGACCCAGGATTGTTCCTGTCTGAAGGAAAGGCAGGGACAAAAATATAGCAGAGATTGAAGGAAAGGCCATCCAGTGACTAGCCCAACTTGGGATTCATCCCATGGGTGATTACCAAACCTTGACACTATTACTGATGACATTGTTGTGCTTGCACAGGAGCCTAGCATAGCTGTCCTCTGAGAGGTTGTAGTAGCAGCTGACTGAGACAGATGAAAATACTTACAGCCAACCATTGGACTGAGGTCAGGGAGCCCCTATGGAAGAGTTAGGGGAAAGACTGAAGGAGCTGAAAGGGATGGCAACCCCATATGAAGACCAATAGTATCAACTAACCAGGACTCTTGGGAGCTCCCAGAGACTAATCCACCAACCAAAGAGTACATGGGCTGGTCCACGTCTCCCTGTCCCATATGTGGCAGAGGACTGCCTTATTTGGCCTCAGTGGGAGAGGATGTGCCTAATCCTGTAGAGACTGTAGCCCCAGGTAAGAGAGATATGGGGGATGAGATGGTGGTGAGGAGGTGAGGGGGGAGTGGGTGGATGTTTGGGTGAGCTGGGGAGCACCCTTTCAGAGGCAAAGGGGAGGGAGTATGGGATGAAGAACTCTTGGAGAGGGGGTCAGGAAGTGTGGCAACATTTGGAATGCAAGTAAATAAAATAATAAAAAGTATGCACAAGGGGATTGAAAAATTGTAAAAGCCAGAGAACCAGGATTCAAAGTAGTTTTAATTTGTGTTTTTCTGCTGGCTGGGATGCACAACATTTAAAAAAATATTTGTTGTTCATCTGTTTTTCTTCTTTGGAAAACAGTTAAGTTCATTGACCTGTTCATCGATAAGCAGTTTTGAATGGTTTTTTCCTTTTTGGTGCTTAATTTGTGCAACACTTTATATTTCTAAATATCAAACCCCTGTTTGACACACGACTGTCAAAGGTATTTTCTTTTGTATTCACTTTCTGAGAGTCTATGTTGATCACTTTTCTTTAATCCCATTTTAAAGTGCGTTTTCTGTTGGAATTCTATTCCAAGAGGTTTGGTTATAGCAATATTTTGAAGTGTTTTTCATAGTAGTTTTAGTATTTTGGGTTTTAAATTAAGGTCTTTGGTCCATTTTGAATTTAATTTTTGCAAAGGGTAAAAAATATAGATTTAATTTAATCTTTTGCTAGTAGCTATCTAATTTTGACAGCTTTTATTCAATACAATTTAGTTTTTCTAGCCCATGATTTGATACACCTTTGTCCAAAAGTAGGTAGGAATAAACCTATGCAAGTTTATTTCTGTGTCCTCTACCATGCTCTATTGTTCTGCAAGTATGTTTTGGTTCCCGTACCATGCTGTCTTTCTCAACATGGCTTAGTAGTATAGTTTGTGGTCAGGTGTTGGGAACATGTACACAGGAACAGATCCACATGTGATTTGTAGTTGCTGCTTCAATTGAGTACTGTTCTAAGGTCAGGAACTATCACCCAAAGTTACTGTAGAGTTCACTAGGACTCTAAGATTGGTATGTCAGACCTCCTTTAGCTTCCAGAAACCAGCTTAGAATAGGCTTGGGGTGGAAGACTCTAAAACCCTACTGAGAAACAGTTGAATATATTAACTGAAGAGAGAATACTCAGTCTCACTTCCTCACTCTTCTCACTTGGGTTTCCGTCGTCACAGCATGATCGTATTTTTTCTCTCTTCACTTCTCCTTTTACACAAATAGACATAGACTTCTGGGTTACCAGACTGTGCTCGCCACTTTAAAGATAATAAGCAAATTCTACCTGAAGTACTGAGGGACACTGCCTTCTAAAGGTAAGCCTTGATGACTTTTAACAGCCCTGAACCAGCTAATGCAGCACACAGCATTTTAAGATCTTCACATATCCCTTTAGTAACTTTAAAATATGTGGTGTTTACAAATATTTAGATCAGCTCTTTCCTCAGGCAATTGGTCCAGAAATACTTTGATTTAATTGGTGTTTTATTTTCTGATATCTCTTTGGGCCTGAGTATCCTTGAGCATACATTATTATGACACTTGAATTCTACTTACACTAGAATTGGTTTCTAGTGCTTGAAGTTTTCTAGGTGAGATGAGATGAAATTGGGAAAATCTTCTGTGTTGTTTATTCTTTAGAAAACTTGGAGTTTCATTTTAAAGAAGGGGAGAAAATCATAGCCTGAGTGATTTAGAGCAGTTGCCAGGAGATGTATTGCCTTCATTTGAAAAAAAATTTAAAAGGAAAGTTAGTGCTGTGACTGTCATGTTTTGGTATAAGACCGGTACAAAAAACTGCTACATAGTTAGGTGTTCTGCAATGCACTTCATGATTTTATTTCTATGTACCCTCTAGGGGTGTTTAGTTTTGGGGGCTTTCAAAGAGGAAGAGAAACATTATGATCTGAAAGGCTTCTTTCCTCACGTTAAATGATCTGTGACATACGAAGCTTGTACATTGACAAATCTCATATAAAATATGTAGTCCAGAGGAAACCCGCATAACTTGATACAGTAGTAGTTTCCAACTTACAAATTATTCTAGGGTGTAAGTATTCAGCAAAAGGATAGTCAAGCTTTGGTCAAAACAAAATGTCTGTATCGGGTCTTTTTTGGTCCAAGAACTGTGAGAAGATCGTTTGATTATAATCTAAAGGGGAGAAAGTAAAGTACCCATGTCCACATTTACTTACCTGAAACTCAAGGGAGATCATGTGGAGATACTTCAGAGGCTCCTAAACCTTATGTTTAGAAATAGTGACCTAAGTGAGCCAAGTTAAAACCATGGGTTGGGCACCCATTGCTGTCTGTCAGTATACTGTTGATAAGGAGGAGATATGAAGGAATAGAATTTGCCCAGTAAAAGGTTTGCACGTGAGGAACTCTTCTGGGCAATCATATATATTAGAAGATTGAGCCAGAGACGAATTTTATCTGTGGTGTGAGCAACATTTTGCTTTCTCAATCTCGATCCAAATCTTCACTGCTTTGAAACTGGTTGATTAGGAGCAGATGCTGAACTGAAATGTGGTTTCCTGTGTGGGCCAGTTAAGGTTATTTTGCCTTTAGATATTATGTTTGCTTATCTCTATGTTCACAGGAAGTGATTCACAGCCCAGGCCAACATAGCTACCTCACTACCACTCAAAGGATTTCAGTTGTGTTTGTTAGCAAGAGGAAAAGATATAAAGAAAAACCTCCGTTGTTTTGATACCTTCTATGGCATCTGACTTCCTAGAAGCCTCAGACTAGTGCGTTGCTTCCTCATTCCTTTCTACCCTGCAATGTCCCAAAGGCCAGGCACTGTACTCAGGTGCTGGGACCTCAAAGTTAACAGATGTGGTTGTCAGTCCCAAAGAGATTAACATGGAGGGCAGATATAAGGACACACAGAACACAATAGACTGCTCTTTTCTATAAAGTAGGGAGGATGTACACAAAATACAGGAGTTCAGGAGTTTTCCAAAGACTCCCAAAGAGAGGAGACTGCTTTGAATTTATCATAGAGATTGGAAATATTAAAGTTTCCAGTGAACAGACACTATATATGTACTCAAAGAGGTATTACTCCCCCACTTCCTGCCACAGGCATGGCAGAAATGAAATTAAGCAAGACAGACCAGTCACATGATAACAGGAAGCACCAGGCCCTTTCTTCTACTAGTCAACTGAAAATATATGGCAAGTTTACTCAACAGACAAGTATGGGGTGTATCAAAAGGGCAGAGCCTGAGACTTAGATACAACAATTTTGATTGAATGCAGCTGAGTTAAGGCACAGATCCCCTCTAACCTAGGTGTTTCACGTGATCAGAAGGCAAGATAGAGCTTT
Source organism: Rattus norvegicus (assembly GCF_021556685.1). Classification (NCBI taxonomy): domain Eukaryota; kingdom Metazoa; phylum Chordata; class Mammalia; order Rodentia; family Muridae; genus Rattus; species Rattus norvegicus. The sequence goes on along the minus strand of NC_141535.1, from coordinate 196,525,887 downwards.
TCGTGAAGTTATAGCCAATCTGCTACCTTAAGGTTTCATCTGATGACTAGTATGTTGATTTAGTAATAGTGGTTTGGCTTGTGTTCACAATCAGCCTACAGCACTTTATACACCAACAAGCAGTCACTGTGTGTAGGTTGCTCTGTAGACTAGACATCTGTCTTTAGAGTGTTGGGGTTTGTACTAGGAACTTGCCCTCGGCATAGTTTCATGACTAGCTACCACTTCAGGTGTATGTGTTGAGTCAAAACAATTCATGGAAACCAGATACCTGTCTAGATCTGGCCTCCAGAGTTGCTGCTCCTGGACAAGAGGGAGGTTGGACACTTGGTTTGGGAAGAAAGGTTTTTGATAAAGAGGAAAATATGTACTTCCAAAGCCAATAGGTAAGAACTCACAACATAAGCCATTCATCTCTATGTTGGGGTACAGATGTAAAACTCTACTGACTGTCTATTCTCACCAAGTAGAATAGTACCATTTACTGCAAAGTTCTTTATCATTTTAGGGTAATAAAAAAGGTATGATGTCTACTGGATGGATTGTGTGAGAGCTACAGATAACTGCTCCTCTCTAACCTGGGTGTTTCACACGATCAGAAGGATGAATAGAGCTTTTTGTGAAATTACCAACAATTCCCTCCCTTCAGGTTCTATCCAATGATTAGTATGTTGATTTAGTTATAGTGGTTTGGTTTAAGTAATGGCTTTATTATAAAGATCTTTACCACATGTAAGCTACTAGTAATACCTAGCTGAGCTCCCAGATGAGAAGAAATAAGCCCCTACTATCATTTGGGTTTATCTTTTTCACTTTAAAAGTTTTAAAGAAGTATTTCCAAGAAACATAATGAGGGAAAAGGTGATTAAAGTCTTTCCAGCATGGTACATTTCACTCTTGAGGAACTCTCAGGAACTCAGGGCCACTATCAGAAATGTTTGGGTCTTTGAGCTGGCTCTCACTGAACCTCTGGCACTGAGGCATTCAGGAATTTCTACCACATTTACTCCTTAGAGCAATTCGAGGGCAATACTATTAGCCCAGTTTAAAGATGAGGAAACAGGAAGTTTGACAGCTTGAGGAAGTTGTCCAAGGCTGTATTTTTTTTAATGGTTTTGTTATTTGTTTTTGTTTCTCTTTTTTTTGCATTTTTGTTGGATATTTTCTTTATTTACATTTCAAATGTTATCCACTTTCCTTGTTTGCTCTCCTGAAACCCCTATCCCATCTTTCCTCCTCCTGCTCCTATGAGGGTACTAACTCCCCCACCCACCCACTCCTAACTCCCCACCCTGGCATTCCTCTACACTGGGGCATTGAGCCTTCACAGGACCAAGGGCCTATCCCCCCACTGACTTTTAAGGAGCAGAGCTGGAACTTAAATTAAACCTGATTCTAAAGCTTTTATTTATCAAAACATGACCTGTACTCATTGAGCTCAATGAGTCATCTTCATTAAGTTACATTGCTCACATATAATTTTTCCACACCTGGAAACAACTGCAAGTCAGTGATTACTTACAATCCGACTTTACTTGATCCATCTTGCAAAGCAGCAAGTCCACCAAAGTTCTATGCTTTGCTGAAGCTGGAATTAGGCTGATGTTAGTCTTAATGTATCTATGTAGCATATCAAGAGATGTGGTCTCCTACAAAGGTCCATTGGTCAAGTTGATATGTGCTGGGCTGCCAATAATCCCAGAATAAATAGACTTCAATGTAATGACACAGTATTATGAATAAGAAAATTTTAGTATAAAATTACATAGTTTTGCAAGTATACTTTTCTCTTATTTAGACCCACAATGAACATTAGTTTATAACACATTATTTAAAGGTGCACAGAAAATACCTTTTCTCTAGTCCACATTTAGAGTGTCTATTGTTCTTGTTCAGCTCATGGTTAAGTAGTTGTGTTGGTGAGACTTGGTGTACGTAGTTCCCAACATTCCTGGAATACACAATGAACTCCTTAATCTTCTGGCTCTTACAAACTTTCTCCCCCCTTTAACACACTGATTCTTAAATCTTAAGTATGGAAGTTGTTTCATAGATGTATCCATTGGGGTTGGATTCCAGAACTCTCACTTTTGATGCAGTGTGATTTTCTGTAATGGTTCTGTCTATTGAAAACCAGTTTCCTTGATGTGGGGTAAGGGCTACACTGATATGTAGGCATAAGGATAAATAGTTAGAATGTAGTTAGGATTATTTTTGTTTAGTAAAGTGGCACTTGTTGGTTCTCCTCTATGATCTACACATTCACTAGTCTTGGGTCACTGGCTAGGTTTCTTGTCTCTTCCTCTTATTGAGTGGGTCATAAGTACAATGAAAGACCTGATGGCTACCCATAAGTTATGCATGCTGTTACTGCATGCTTAGGGTTATCATGCCATCCTGGTCGTTGTTGGGGTTTTTAGGCATCATATCTGTGTAGGGTGGTTGGTTACTTCCCTCCTTTGAATATTTTCAAAATGTTCTGACCATGGATTTCTTGCATTTTTTGTCTTGTTTTTTTTGTGTGTTTTTTGTTTTTTTCAAGAAGAGTTTGTTAATATCTCATAAGTCATCTATGTGAAAGCAAAGCTCCTTGTTGTTACACATTGACCTCTGAGATTGTATTAGATAAAGACAAAGCTTGAGAACTGGTAGGGTGTTTTGAAGTTTCTGTCTAACCAGAGTCATCTCGAACTCGTGATCCTCCTGTCTCTGCCTCCTTCAGCAAATCCTACCAGCATGTGCCACCACAACCGGCACCAGAGTCATTTTAAACTTGATCTCACTGGTGCTGTAATTGCAGATCAAAAGAGAGATCAAATTAGAAACCTATAATATAGTTCATTAGCCCAAGCTCTTTACTTGGAATAATTAAATAATGTTTGGCTCTGGCTCCCACAGTGGGTCCTGGGATGTGGACCCAGTTCACTGTGGTTTAGTTGTGGAGGTTTTCTGGAAATTGACGTCAGGAGATTTCTTCATAAAAAAATAACCCCATGAGAATGCTGTGAGTCACGGGGGAGGAAGTGGCGGATTTTAACTGTTAGGTAGATATCAGTTTCTCTGAATGTTAGACAGAAGAGTGGGAGGTTCTGAAACTGTCTGGTAAAGGTGAAGAAATGGTAGTTGAAATTTTGTGTCAGCTTTTATGAAAATAGGGTCATTGTAGCATTTTGCAAAACTAGTGGCAATATTCACTACTGAGTAGATTGTATATGTCAATTTGACATGAGTCTGAGCAAATAGAAAATCAGAGAGGAGAGAAGCAAAAAGTGATTTTTTTTTTGTGAAGGACAGAGTAAATGGTGACTCACCCAGGTCACCTTGGTCATTGAGGCTCTGTGGAGAACTGGTTTCTATGAGTCTGAAAAGACTGTGACAAGACTCAAGGATGCTGGGACTTGTGTAACTCTAAAAGGCAGCTCACTTGTTTACCTTCTGTTAGTTAATGAGAAGCTTATTCTTCTATGCTTAAACCATAATTTATTAGCAACAACAAAATTCCCAAGGTTCCTGACTCTGCAGTATCTTGTTCATTCCACAATATTAGAATATTTGGAGCTAACAAATAAACTCAACCTAATTTTTTAACAATCTCATTAATTTTTAGTGTAATTAGGTACTGTGTTAGGCATTAGTAATTCAAAGATGAATGAGGTTTACCTACTCTCAAGAACTTACATCCTAGTGAAGGAAGAGATGCTTGTAATAGGGAGAGACTTATACAACGGAAGAGATTCACATAGTGCAAGCACTCCTTATAGGAGTGAGAGCTAGATTTGAAAAATTGAGAAGTCATTAGAGAAAGCTTTGAGGAAAAATGATATAAGCGGAGTGCAAAACGATTATCAACTAATAAGAAGAAATGTTAAGGACAGAAAGGGATAGATTTCAGCAAAGAACCACATGAGCAAAGGAAAGGAAGGAGTTTTATGAAGAAGCATTAAAGCCTGATTGCTAAACTTTTATGCAATTAGGTAGATATATTATGAGTCTTGAGTAATGGATAGTAGCAGATCAAGAAGGGCCCTTTTCACATATAGTTACCTGCATAAATACATTACTTCAGTCAAGACAATATCATATCCCACACTCTTAAAAATTCCTCACTGTCTTTTGTAATCTCTTTCACACATCTTTCACTGTACTCATTTCTTTTTTGTTTTTTTCAAAAAGGTTTTTTGTTATTTTTTTAATCCTTTTAGTCCAGAGTTTTAAAAACCTTAAAAATCTAAACTTATTTTCCATAGCCACTAAATGACTCATTTATAAAGACACATTTTAATTTTAAGCATTACATAGTTTATAAAATAAAACTAAGAAACAAGTATGTGCTGGAGACTTTGTAAGCACATTCAATTTAAGGTGCCTTTCTCCCATGTAAGAAGTAACCCTACTGCCTTTATTGTGCTGAAAAATATCATAATAGAAAGGAAACCATTGGTTATTCTAGTTGATAGATTTGAACCATTAGAAGCAAAATCCTGGGGCATTAATGGATAGGATATGGTACAGAAGGTTATGAAACTAGGGATACATACATATACAGCCACCAAAACTAGGTAAGATGGATGAAGCTAAGTAGTGCATGCTGACAGGAACCGGATATAGAATAGCCAGGACATATCAAATACAGAGGCAAATGCCAGCAGCAAAGCACTAAACTGAGAAGGGAACCCCTGTTGGAGGAATCAGAGAAAGGACTGAAAAAGCTGAAGGGGCTTGAGACCCCGTATGAACAACAATGCCAACCAACCAGAGCTTCCAGGGACTAAACCACTACCCAAACACTATACATGGACTGACCCTGGGCTCCAACCTCATAGGTAGCAGTGAATAGCCTTGTTGGGGCCCCAGTGGAAGGGGAAGCCCTTGACCCTGCCAAGGCTGGACCCCCAGTGTAGGGTATTGTTCGGATGGGGCATTAATGGGAGTGGAAGGGGAGGGGAACACTCACTTAGAAGAGGAGGAGTAGGGGTCAGGGGGCTGATGGACAGGAATCTGGGAAAAGGAATAACATTTGAAATGTAAATAAGAAATGCCCAATTTAATAAAAATGGAAGGAAAAATTAAAGAAAAGAAAAGAAAAGAAAGAAAGAAAGGAAGGAAGGAAGGAAGGAAGGAAGGAAGAGAGAGAGAAAAAAAGAAACCAGGGGTAGCTTCGTGCAGTTTCCCAACTCCCTAGCTTGGCTTGGTCCTCTTCTTGACCTCTTCTGCCTATTTGTCTGAGAGCATCCTTGGAGCTAAAGAAACAATTAGAGCAACATGTAAGCCTTGAAACCTAGTCCTGTATATGCTCTGCTATAAGTGGGCACAAGCTGAAAAGCACAGAAAGAGTAAAGAGTTATACAGTTCAATTCTGGAGACTTGGAGAAAAGGAGAAAGTGTTACGAAAGGTTGCAAGCCACACATGGGTGCTGGGAACTAAGTTCTGGTCCAATGTAAGGGCAGTACCACTGAGCAATCCTTCCAATTCCTTATTTTATTCATTTTGTGTGTTTGTGTTTGTGTGTGAGTGTGTGTGTGTGTGTGTGTGTGTGTGTGTGTGTGTGTGTGTGTGTGTAGGTTAGGGGATAACTTTTTGCCGTTGATCCTCATCTTCCTCCTTGTAGAGGCATAGTAGGTATTTCTTGATCTAGCTGCATACTCCCTGTTGGCTTGCTTAAGGTCTCTAACTGATTCTGTGTCTCTGCCTACCATCTGCAGATGTGTGCCACTGCATCTGGTTTTTTACATACCTTTCCTGGGAATTGAACTTAGGTCATCAGATTTGCACAGTGTGCACTTTTACTCAATGAGCCTTAATTGAGTGATCCTACACATAGTCCTTACCTTTGAGGAAGACTTTTTCTTTCCCTAACCTAAGTGAACTGTGGAGCTCTTGGTTGCTTCCTGGTGAGTCTTCCTCCAAACATGCTTGTTTGATTTGGAGTCTGCTATTCCTATTTTCATAAAGGTGTGGTGAATTTGGTTCTTTAGCTCACATATTTTTTAAATATATATTTTATTGGATATTTTTAATTTACATTTAAAATGTTATCCCCTTTCCTGGTTTCTAGTCCATAAACCCCCTATACCATCACCCTCCCTCTTCTTCTATGAGGGTGTTTCCCTAGCCAATCACCCAACCCTTTCCATCTCCCCGCCCTGACACTCCCTTACACTGGGGGGGTCCAGTCTTAGCAGGGCCAAGGGTTTCTCCTCCCATTGGTGCCCAACAAGGCCATCCTCTGCTATATATTCAGCTGAAGCCATGGGTCTGTCAATGTGTAGTCTTTGGGTAGTGGTTTAGTCTCTGGGAGCTCTGGTTGGTTGATAATGCTGTTCTTATGGGGTTGTAAGTCCCTTCAGCTCCTTCAATCCTTTCTCTAACTCCTCAAATGGGAACCTCATTCTTAGTTCAATGGTTGGCTGCTAATGTTCACCTCTGTATTTGTCATGCTCGGGCTGAGCCCATCAAGAGACAGCTATATCAGGCTCCTGTCAGCAAGCCCTTCTTGGCATCAGCCATATCCTCTGGGTTTTGTAGCTGTATGTGTATGGGCTGGCTGCCCAGGTGGGGAAGTCTCTGGATGGCCTTTCTTTCAGTCTCAGCTCCAAACTTTGCCTCTGTATTTCCTCCTATGAATATTTTTGTTTCTCCTTCTAAGAAGAAATAAAGAATCCACACTTTGGTTGTCTTTCTTCTCGTGTTTTATGTGGTCCGTGAATTGTATCTTGGGTAATCTGAGCTTTGGGCTAATACCAATTTATCAGTGAATACATACCATGGTGTTTTTTTTTTTTGTGTGTGTGTGTGTTGGGTTACCTCACTCAGGATATTTTCTAGTTCTATCAATTTTCCTACAAATTTCATAGTCATTGTTTTTGATAGATGAGTAATATTCCATTGTGTCGATGTACCACATTTTCTGTATCCATTCCTCTGTTGAAGGGCATCTGCGTTCTTTCCAGCTTCTGGCTATTATAAATAAGGCTGCTATGAACATAGTGGAGCATATGTCCTTGTTTTATGTGGGAGCATCTTTCAGGCAACACTATGTCCAATTTCCTGAGGAACCTCCAGACTGATTTCCAGAGTAGTTGTTGCAGCTTGCAGTCCCAACAACAGTGGAGGAGTGTTCCTCTTTTTCCACATCCTTACCAGCATCTATTGTCACCTAAGTTTTTGATCTTAGCCATTCTGATTGGTGTAAGCTGGAATCTCAGGGTTGTTTTGATTTGCATTTCCTGGATGACTAAGAATGTTGAACATTTCTTTAGTACTTCTCATCCATTTGATACTCCTCAGCTGAGAATTCTTTGTTTAGCTCTGTATCCCATTTTTTAATAGGGTTATTTGGCTCACTGGAGTCTAACTTCATGAGTTCTTTGTATATATTGGATGTTAGCCCTCAATCGATGTTGGATTGGTAAAGATCTTTTCTCAATCTGTTGGTTGCCGTTTTGTCCTGATGACAGTGTCTTTAGCCTTACAGAAGCTTTGCAATTTTATGAAATCCCATTTGTTGATTCTTGATCTTAGAACATAAGCCATTGGTGTTCGGTTCAGGAAATTTTCCCCTGTGCCCATGTGTTTAAGGATCTTCCCCACTTTTTCTCCTATTAGTTTGAGTGTATCTGGTTTTATGTGGAGATTCTTGATCCACTTGGACTTGTGCTTTGTACAGGGCAATAAGAATGGGTTGATTTGCATTTTTCTACATGCTTACCTCCAGTTAAACCAGCACCATTTGTCAAAAGTGCTATCTGTTTTCCATTGGATAGTTTTAGCTCCTTTGTCAAAGATCAAGTGAACATAGGTGTGTGGGTTCATTTCTGGGTCTTCAATTCTATTCCATTGAGCTACCTGCATGAGCTAACAATATCATACATTTTAATCACAATTGCTCTGTAAAGAGCTTGAGGTGAGGGATGATGATTACCCAGAAGTTCTTTTATTGTTGAGGATAGTTTTAATTTTCTGACTTTTTTTATTCCAAATGAATTTGCAAATTGCTCTTTCTAACTCTATGAAGAATTGAGTTGGAATTTTGATGGGGATTGCATTGAATCTGTAGATTGCTTTTGGCAAGGCAGCCATTTTTAGAATGTTAATCCTGCCAATTCATGAGCATGGAAGAACTTTCCATTTTCTGAAATCTTTTTCTTCAGACAATTGAAGTTTTTGTCATACAGATCTTTCATTTGCTTGCTTAGAGTCATACCGAGGTATTTTATACTATTTTTGACTATTCTGAATGGTATGCTTTCCCCAATCTGTTTCCCCAGTCTGTTTATCCTTTGAGTAGAGGAAGGCTACTGATTTGTTTAAGCTAATTTTATATCCAGCCATTTTGTTGAAGTTGTTTATCAGCTATAGGAGTTCTCTGGTGGTATTTTTGGGGTCACTTAAGTATACTATTATATCATCTGCAAATAGTGATGTTTTAATGTCTTCCTTTTCAATTTGTATCCCTTTGACCTTTTTTTGTTGTCTGATTGCTGTGGCTAGGACTTCAAGTACTATATTGAATAAGTAGGGAGAGAGTGGGCAGCCTTGTCTCATTCCTGATTTTACTGGGATTGATTCAAATTTCTCTCCATTTATTTTGATGTTGGCTACTGATTTGCTATATATTGCTTTTACTATGTTTAGGTATGGGCCTTGAATTCCTGAATTTTCCAAGACTTTTAACACGAAGTGGTGTTGAATTTTGTCAAATTCTTTTTCAGCATCTAATGAGATGATCATATGGTTCTTATCTTTGAGTTTGTTTATATAGTGGATTATGTTGATGGATTTCCATATATTGAATAATCCCTGTAACACTGGGATGAAGCCTACTTGATCGTGATGGATAGCCATTTTGATGTGTTCTGAGATTCTGCTTGAGAGAATTTTATTGAATAATTTTGGGTCGATATTCAGAAGGGATATTCAGAAATTGGTCTGAAAGTCTCTTTCTTTGTTAGGTATTTGTGTGATTTAGTATAAGCATAATTGGAGCTTCATAGAAGGAATTAGGTAGTGATCCTTCTGCTTCTATTATGTGAAATAGTTTGGACATTCTTGGCACTATTGGTATTAGGTCTTATGAAGGCTTGATAGAATTCTGTACTAAATCCATTTGGTCCAGGGATTTTGTTGGCTTTTTATGACTGATTCTATTTCCTTAGGAGTTATGAAACTGTTTAATTGTTTTATCTGATCCTGACTTACCTTTGGTACTTGGTATCTGTCTAGAAAATTATCCCTTTCATTCAGATTTTCCTGTATTGTTGAGTATAGGCTTTTGTAGTAGGATCTGATGGTTTTTGTTTGAATTTTCTTAAATTCTGTTGTTATGTCTCCCTTTTTATTTCTGTGTTTGTTAATTTGGATTCTGTCTCTGTGCCCTCTAGTTTGGCTAAGGGTTTATCTAACTTGTTGATTTTCTCAAAGAACCATCTCCTAGTTTGGTTGATTCTTTGTATAGTTCTTTTTTGTTTCTACTTGGTTGATTTCATCCCTCACTTTGATTATTTCCTTATATTCACTCCTCTTGGTTGTATTTGCTTCTTTTTGTTCTAGAGTCTTTATGTGTGCTGTCAAGCTGTTAGTATATGCCCTCTCCAATTTCTTTTTAGAGTCACTCAGAGCTATGAGTTTTCCTCTTAGCACTGCTATCATTGTGTCCCATAAGTTTAGGTATGTTGTGCCTTCATTTTCATTAAATTCTAAGAAGTATTTAATTTCTTTCTTTATTTCTTCCTTGACCAAGTTATCATTGAGTAGAACATTGTTCAACTTCCAAGTATATGTAGGCTTTCTGTCACTTTTTGTTGTTGTTGTTGTTGTTGTTGTTGTTGTTGTTGTTGTTGTTAACGACCAGCTTTACTCTGTGGTGATCTGATAGGATGTATGGGATTATTTCAATCTTCTTGTATCTGTTGAAACCTGTTCTGTGACCAATTATATCGTTTTGGAGAAGGTACCATGAGGTGCTGAGAAAGTGTATTCTTTTGTTTGAGGTTGAAATGTTCTATAAATATCTATTAAATCCGTTTGGTTCATAACTTTTGTTAATTTCTCTGTTTAGTTTTTGCTTTCATGATCTGTCCATTGATGTTGAAGTGTTCAACACCCATTGAGTGGGGTGTTGGATTTTCCCACTATTATTGTGTGAGATGCAATGTGTGCTTTGAATTTTAGTAAGTTTTTCTTATGAATGTAGGTGCCCTTGCATTTGGAGTATAGATATTAAGGATGGAGAGTTCATCTTGGTTGATTTTTCCTTTGGTGTTTATTAAGTGTCCTTTCTTATCTTTTTTGATAACTTTGGTGTTAAAGTTGATTTTATTCGATATTAGAATGGCTACTCCAGCTTGTTCCTTGGGACGATTTGTTTGGAAAATTGTTTTCCAAGATTTTACTCTTAGGTAGTGTTTTCATTTGTTACTGAGGTATGTTTCCTGCATGCAGTACAAAGCTGGGTCCTTTTTATGTATCCAGTCTGTAAGTCTATGTATTTTTATTGGGGAATTTATTGTATTGATATTGAGAGATATTAGGAACCAATGATTGTTGTTTCCTGTTATTTTTGTTTTTAGAGGTAGAATTATGTTTGTGGGGCTATCTTCTTTTGTGTTAGTTCAAATTAGATTACTTTCTTGCTTTCTAGGATTTAGATTCACTCCTTTTGTTGAAGTTTTCTATTTATTATCTTTTGTAGGGCTGGATTTGTAGAAAGAAATTGTATAAATTTGGTTTTGTTATGAAATACCTTGCTTTCTCCACCTATGTTAATTCAGAGTTTTTCTGAATATAGTAGCCTGTACTGGCATTTGTTTTCTCCTAGGATCTGCATGACATCTGCCCAGGATCTTCTGGCTTTTGTAGTCTCTGGTGAGAAGTCTGGTGTAGTTCTGATAGGTCTGCCTTAAATATTACTTGACATTTTCCCATTACTTCTTTTAATATTCTTTTTTTTTTGTTTTGTGCATTTGGTGTTTTGACTATTATGTGACAGGAGGAATTTCTTCTCTGATCCAATCTATTTGGAGTTTTGTAGGCTTTTTGTATGTTTATGGGCATCTCTTTCTTTATGTTAGGGAAGGTTTTTTCCCTATAGTTTTGTCAAAGATATTTACTGACCCTTTATGTTGGGAATCTTTGCTCTCTTTTATACCTATTATCCTTAGTTTTGATCTTCTCATTGTTTCCTGGATTTCCTGGATGTTTTGGGTTAGGAGATTTTTGTGTTTTACATTTTCTTTCACAGTTGTGCCAATGTTTTCTATGGTATATTCTGCCTCTGAGATTCTCTCTTTTATCTTTTGTATTCTGTTGGTGATGCTTTGTCTATGACTCCTCATCTCTTTCCTAGGTTTTCTATCTCTGGGGTTCTCTCAATTGTGATTTCTTTATTATTTCTATTTCCATTTTTGGATTGTGGATGGTTTTATTCAATTCCTTTACCTGTTTGGCTGTTTTTTTCCTGTAATTATTTAAGGGAGTTTTGTGTTTTCTTTAAGGGCTTCTACCTGTTTACCTGTGTTGTCCTGTATTTTTTAAAGGAGTTATTCATGTGCTTCTTAAAGACCTCTAACATCATCATGAGTTGTGATTTTAAATCAAAATCTTGGTTTTCTAGTGTATTGGGGTATCCAGGGCTTGCTCTGGACTGGAAACTGGGTTCTGATGATGCCATGTGGCCTTGATTCTATTGCTTAGGTTCTTGTCATTGCCTCTTGCCATATGCTTATATCTGATGATAGCTGGTCTTGCTGTCTTTGACAGTGCCTTGACCCTCCTGTAAGCCTGTGTGTCAGCACTCCTGGAAACTAGCTTCCTCCCAGTGGGATCTGGGTACAGAGAGTTGTGTCACAGGGTCAGATCTGTGCACAGGTGGAAACTGGAATGATCTTGTCAGATTGCTCCTCAGTTCCTGTGTCCTTAAGGCTCCAGGAGGGTCTGGGACCAAGGTCCTCTCCTCTGTTTGATATCTGATAAGGCCATCCTCTGCTACATATGCAGTTGGAGCCATGGGTTCCTCCATAGATACTCTTTGGTTGGTGGTTTAGTACCTGGGAGCCCTGGGAGGTCTGGTTAGTTGATATCATTGTTCTTCCTATGGGGTTGTAAACCCCTTCAGTTTCTTCAGTCCTTTCTCTTAACTCCTCCATAGGGGACCCAGTGCTCAGTATGATGGTTAACTGCAAGCATCTTAATCTGTATCAGTAAAGCTCAAGAGGCATTCATATCAGGCTCTTGTCAGCAAGCACTTCTTAGCATTAGCAAACGTGACTCCATTTGGCAACTACATATGGAACGAATACCCAGGTGGGGCAGTTTCTAGATGACCTTTTCTTCAGTCTCTACTCTACTCTTTGCCCCTGTATTTCTTCCTGTGACTATTTTGTTCTCCCTTCTAAGAAGGAATGAAGCATCCACATTTTGATCTTTCTTCTTTTTGAGCTTCATATGGTCTATAAATTGCATCTTCGAGGCCTTGGCTAACCTCTGAATATAGTCTTTACAGTTTCTTCCTCCCCTTTCCTGGGTATTTTGGCTAATCTCATCTATGTTAGGTCTTGGGAGTCTCACGCTTTCCTGGGACCTGGGACTTGCTGGTGGCTAACCCCCATTTTCTACCCCCCATCGATACAAACCTCTGTTCAATTTCCTGACTCTTTGTATATCATCCCTGTCTCCTCCCAAAGCTGATACTGTCTTCCCTTTTCCCCCACCCCGTCCTCCTTTCCTCCCAAGTTCTTCTCATCCTTTATTTCCTGTGAGAATTTTGTTACCCCTTCTAAGAAGAACTGAAGCATCTGCACTTTGGTTGTCCTCCTTCTTGAACTTCATGTGGTCTGTGGATTGTATCTTGGGTAATCTGAGCTTTTGAAATAGTATCCACTTAGTGAGTACATATCATGTGTCTTCTTTTGTGACTGGGTTATGTCACTCAGGATGATATGTTCTAGTTCCATATATTTAACCTAAGAATTTCATGAAGTCATTGTTTTTAATAGCTGAGTAGTACTCCATTCTGTAAATGTACCACATTTCCTATATCCATTCCAATGTTGAGGGACATCTGGGTTCTTTCCAGCTTCTGGCTATTATAAATAAAGCTGCTATGACCATAGTGGAACATGTTCCTTGTTATATATTGGAGCATCTTTTGGGTAAATGCCCAGGAGTGGTGCAGCTGGGTCTCAGGTAGTATTTTATCCAATTTTCTGAGGAACCTGAAGAATGCTTTTGGGAATGATTGTACCAGTTTGAAATCCCATCAACAATGGAGGAGGGTTCCTCTTTCTCCACATCTTTGTCAGCATCTGCCATCACCTGAGTTTTTGATCTTAGCCATTTTGACTGGTGTGAGGTATAATCTTAGAATTGTTTGATTTGCATTTCCTTGATGACTAAGGTTGTTGAAAATTTCTTTAGGGGCATCATGGCTATTCAACATTCCTCTCTTGAGAATTCTTTGTTTAGTTTTTATGTATGTATGTATGTATGTATGTATGTATGTATGTATGTATGTATGTACGTATGTGTGTAATTTTATACTCCAGATTTTATTCCCCTCCTGGTCCAGCCCCCATCTCCACAAGGATGTCCCTACTCTACCAACCCCACCCACCCTACCAGATCTCTAAATTTCCTTGGACCTCCAGTCTCTTTAGGATAAGGTACATCCTCTCTGACTGAACCCAGGCCACAGAGTCCTCTGCTATATATGTGTTGGAGGGCTCATTTCAGCTGGTGTGTGCTGCCTGGTTGGTGATCCAGTGTCTAAGAAATCTCAGGGGTCCAGGTTAATTGAGACTGCTGGTCATCCTACTGGGTTGCCCTCCTCCTTACCTTCTTCCATCTTTCCCCTAATTCAACCATAGGGCTCAGCAGCTTTTGTTCATTGGTTTGGTGCACATATCTACATCTGACTCTTTCAAGTGCTTGTTGGGTCTTTTGGAGAGCCGTCATGATAGGTCCCTTTTTGTGAATGACCCATAGCTCCAGTAATGGTGTCACATCTTGGGGCTTCCCCTTGAGCTCGAACCCACTTTGGGCCTGTCACTGGACCTTCTTTTCCTCAGGCACTTCTCCATTTCCACTCCTGCATTTCTTTCAGACAGGAAGAATTATGGGTCAGAGCATTGGCTATAGGATAGCAACCTCATCCCTCATTTGATGCTCTGTCTTTCTGCTGGAGGTGGATTAAATAAGTTTCCTTTTCCCACTGTAGGAACTTTCATCTAGGGTCCCCACTTTGAGTCCTGAGAGTCTCTCATTTCCCAGGTCTCTGGCACATTCTAGAGTGTCCTCCCAACCTCCTTTCTCTTGATGTTTCTTTTTCCATTCTTTCTGCTGGCCTTCAGGGCTTCAGTCCTTTCCTCTGACCCAATACCAGATCATGTTCCCCTCTCCCCTACTCCCATGCCTGTTCTCTTCCTTGTCCCTCTCTCCCTCCCTCCCTTGTGGTTGCTTTCTTTTCCCTCCCAAGTGGAACTGAGGCATCCTGACTTGGGCCCTTCTGCTTGTTGAACTTTTTGGGTTCTGTGGTATCTTGGGTATTCTGTACCTTTTTTATTTTTTTTTCTGATATTCACTTATTCATGAGAACATACCATCCATGTTCTTTGTGTCTGAGTTACCTCACTAAGGATGACATTTTCTAGTTCCATCTATTTGCCTTCAAAACTCAGAATGTCCTCAGTCTTAATAGCTGAGTAGTATTCCATTGTGTAAATGAACCACATTTTCTGTATCCACTCTTCTGTTATGGGACATGTGGGTTGTTTACAGCTTCTGGCTAACACAAATAAGGCCAATATGAACATAGTCGACCATGTGCTCCTGTGGCATGGAAGGGCATCTTTCTGGTATACTCCTAAGAATGGTATTTCTGGGTCTTTAGGTAGGTCTATTTCTAATTTTCTGAGGAACCTCCAAATTGATTTCCAGAGTGGTCGTACCAGTTTGCAATCCATCAACAATGGAGTAGTATATCTCTTTCTAAACATCCTTGACAACAAGTGTTGTCACCTGAGTTTTAGATCTTAGCCATTCTGACTGATATAAGATGGAATCTCAGGGTCATTTTGATTTGCATTTCTCTGATCACTAAGGATTTTGAGCATTCCTTTGGTGGCTCTTAGCCACTTGAGATTCCTCTATTGTGAATTCTTGGTTTAGTTCTATACCTTCATTTTTTGATTGGGTTGTGTGGTTTTTTGATTCTTTATATATTTTTAATATAGTCTCTCTATCAGATGTATGGTTAGTGAAGATTTTTTCTCAATCTGTAGAATGCTGGTTTGTCTTATTGACTATGTCCTTGGCCTTACAGAAGCTTCCCAGTTTCATGAGGTCCTTTTTCTTGATCTTAGATCATGAGCCATTGGAGTTTTATTTAGAAAATTTCTGCCTGTGCCAATGAGTTCAAGGCTCTTTCCCACTTTCTCTTCTATTAGATTCAGTGTATCTGGTTTTATATTGAGGTCTTTGATTCACTTGGACTTGAGCTTTGTGCATGGTGATAAATACAGGTCTATTTTCTTCTTTCTGTATACTGATATCCAGTTAGACCAGCACCATTTATTGAAGATGGTTTCTTTTTTATATTTTATACTTTTGGATTTTTTTGTCAAAGATCAACTGTGTGTAACTTTGTGGTTTTATTTCTGGGTCTTCAATTTTACCCCCTTGATCAACCTGTCTGTCTCTGTACCAATACAATGCAGTATTTATCACTATTGCTCTGTAGTAGAGCTTGAGGTCAGGGATGGGATTCCCCCAGCCATTCGTGTATTGTTAAGAAATTTTTTAACTATTCTGGGTTTTATGCCTTTCCAGATGAATTTCAGAATTGCTCGTTCCATGTCTTTGAAGAATTGTGTTTTGATTTTGATGGAGATTGCATTCAATCTGTAGATTGTCTTTGGCAGGATGGCCATTTTACTATGTTAATTTTGTCAATCTATGAGCATGGAGGATCTCTCCATTTTCTGAGAACTTCTTTGTCTTCTTTCTTGAGAGACTTTAAGTTGTTATCATACAGATCTTTCACTTGATTGGTTGTAGTTACCCCAAGATATTTTATATTATCTGTGGCTATTGTGAAGGCAATTGTTTCCCGAATTTCTTTCTCAGCCTGTTTATCATTTGTATCAAGGAAGGCTACTGATTTATTTGAGTTAATTTTATATCTGGCCACTTTGCTGAAATTGTTTAGAGACTGGAGAAATTCTCTGGTAAATTTTTTTTGGGTCACTTTTGTATACTATCATATTATTGGCAAATAGTGATACCTTTAATTCTTCTTTGCCAATTTTTGTCCCCTTGATCTCTTTTTTGTTGTCTTATTGTTCTAGATAGCACTTCAAGGACTATATTGAAGAGATAGGGGGGAGTGGGCATCTTTATCTTGTCTCAGATTTTAGTGGGGTAGCTTCAAAAATCTCTCCATTTAAATTGATATTGGCTGTTGGTTTGTAGTAAATTTCATTTATTATGTTCAGGTATGGGCATTCAGTTCCTGATCTCTCCCATACTTTTAACATGAGAGGGTATTGTATTTTGTCAAATGCTTTTCTCCATCTAAGGATATGATCATTTGATTTTTTTCTGTGAGTTTGTTTATATGGTGGATTACGTTAATGGACTTTCATATATTGAACCAACCTTACATCCCTGGGTTGAAGCCTACTTAATCATGGCAAATGATGTTTATGATGTGTTCTTGCATTTGGTTCACAAGAAGTTTATTGAGTATTTTTGCATTGGTATTCATAAGCAAGATTGGTCTGAAGTTCTCTTTTTTGGTAGGGTCTTTGTGTGATTTAGGTATCAAAGTAATTGTGGCTTCATCGAATGAATTAGGTAGTATTCCTTCTGTTTCTATTTTATGGTATAGTTTGAGGAATATTGGTATCAGGTCCTCTTTGAAGGTCTGGTAGAAATCTAAACTAAATCCATCTGGCCCTGGGCTTTTTTTCTGTTGGAAGGTTTATAATGACTTTTTCTATTTCCTTATGAGATATTGACCTGTTTAGAAAGTTTACCTCCTCTTAATTTAACTTTGGTATATGGTCTAGAAAACCATCCATTTAATTCAGATTTTCCCGCTTTATTGAGTGTAGGCTTTTGTAGTCGGATCTGATTTTTGAATTTCCTCCATTTTTGTTGTTATGTCTCCCTTCTCATTTCTGATTTTGTTAATTTGCATACTGCCTCTGGAACCTTTAGTAAGTTTGTCTAGGGGTTTAAATATCTTATTGATTCAACCTACCAGTTTTTTTGGTTTTCCTGATTCTTTTTATTGTTTTGTTTCTATTTAGTTGATTTCAACCCTGAGTTTGACTATTTCCTGCCTCTACTCCTCTTGGCTGAGTTTGCTTCTTCTGTTCTATATCTCTCAGGTATGCTGTTAAGTTGTTAGTATAAAATCTCTCCAATTTCTTTACCAGTGCACTTTATTGCTGTGAATTTTCCTCTTAGCATTGCTTCCATTGTGTCCTGAAAGTTTGGGTATGATGTGTGAACATTATGATTAAATTCTAGGAAGTCTTTAATTTCTTTCTCTCTTTCATCCTTGACCTAATTATCATTGAGTAGAGAGTTGTTCAGTTTTCACATATTCTGTTGCTTTTGTTGTTATTGAAGACTAGCTATAGGCCATGGTGGTCTGATAGGGTGCATGGGATTATTTCAATCTTCTTGTATCAGTTGATGGTTGGTTTTGTTTGTTTGTTTGTTTATTATTTTTTGCAGTAGAGTTTTTCCTCCATCTTTATTAAATTGGGTATTTCTTATTTACATTTCAATTGTTATTCTCTTTCCTGATTTCCAGGTCAACATCCACTTAGCCCCTCTCCCTCCACTTCTATATGGGTGTTCCCTCCCCATCCTTCCCCCATTACCGCCCTCCCCACAACAATCCCGTTCATTGGGGGTTCAGTCTTGGCAGGACTAAGGGCTTCCCCTTCCACTGGTGCCCTTACTAGGCTATTCATTGCTACCTATGCAGTTGGAGCCCAGGATCAGTCCATGTATAGTCTTTGAGTAGTGGCTGGAAGCTCAGGTTGGTTGGCATTGTTGTTCATATGGGGTCTCAAACCCCTTCAAGCTCTTTCAGTCCTTTCTCTGAGTCCTTCAACGGGAGCCCTGTTCTCAGTTCCGTGTTTTGCTGCTGGCATTCACCTATGTGTTTGCTGTATTCTGGCTGTGTCTCTCAGGAGAGATCTACATCCTGTTCCTGTCAGCCTGCACTTCTTTGCTTCATCCATTTTATCTAGTTTGGTGACTGTATATATATGGGCCACATGTGGGGCAGGCTCTGAATGGGCGTTCCTTCAGTCTCTGTTCTAAACTTTGCTTTCCTATCCCCTCCCAATGGTATTCTTGTTCCCCTTTTAAAGACGGAGTAAATCATCCACATTTTGGTTATCCTTCTTGAGTTTCACGTGTTCTGTGCATTTAGGGTAATTCGAGCATTTTAGCTAATATCCACTTATCAATGAGTGCATGTCATGTGTGTTTTTCTGTGATTGCATTACCTCACTCAGGATGGTATTTTCCACTTCCATCCTTTTGTCTATGAATTTCATAAAGTCATTGTTTTTGATACCTGAGTAGTATTCCAACACAATTGGTAGTTGTTTTGTGACCAGTTATATTGTCAATTTTGGAAAAGGTACCATGAGGTGTGGAAAAGAAAGTGTATTCTTTTGTTTTAGGGTGAAATGTTCTGTAGATATCTGTTAAATCCATTTAGTTCATGACATCTTTTAGTTTCACTGTGTCTCTGTGCAGTTTCTGTTTCAATGATCTGTCCATTGGTGAGAGTGGGGTGTTGAAGTTTCCATGATTATTGTGTTGGGTTCAATGTGTGTTTTGAGCTTTAATAAAATTTCTTTTACAAATGTGGCTGCCCTTGCATTTGGGGCATAGACGTTAAGAACTGAGATTTTCTCTTCGTGGATTTTCTCTTTGGTGGATATGAAGTATTCTTCCTCATCACTCTTGAAAACTTTTGGTTGAAAGTCTATTTTATGGAATATTAGGATGGCAACTCCAACTTGTTTCTTTTGACCATTTGCTTGGAAAACCTTTTTCTATCCTCTTACTCTGAGGTAGTCTCTGTCTTTGTTATTGAAGTGTGTTTCTTGTATGCAGAAAAAGGCTAGATCTAGTCTGCTAGCTCATGTCTTTTTATAGGTGATTTGAATCCATCGAGAGATATTAAAGGCAAATGACTGTTAATTCTTGTTATATTTGCTTTCGTAGGCAGCGTTATGTGCTTGTGGTTTTCTCCTTTTGGCTGTGTCTTGAGATGCCTAATGTCTTCTCTTTTCTTTGGTATAGGTATGTTCTTTGTATTCGAGTTTTCCTTCTGAGATACTCGTGAAATATTTTGATTTCACCATCTATGTTGAAACTTTTGCTGGTTATAGTATCCTGGGCTGGAACTTTCGTTCTTTTAGAGTCTGCATGACCTCTGACCAAGCTCTTCTTGCTTTCGTAGTCTCTGTTGAGAAGACTGGTATAATTCTGATAGGTCTGCTTGTATGTTACTTGTTCCTTTTCCCTTTAAGCTTTGAGTAGTCTTTCTTTGTTCTGTGTGTTCAGTGTTTTGACTATTATGTAATGAGAGGATTTTCTTTTCTGGTCCCATTTATTTGGTATTTTGTAAGCTTCTTGTACAATTATTGCCATCTCTTTCTTTAGGTTGCAGAAGTTTTCTTCTATGATTTTGTTAAAAATGTTTTTCAGGTCGTTTGAGTTGGGAATCTTCATTCTCCTCTATTTCAATTATTCTTAGATTTGGTCTTTTCACGGTGTCCTGAATTTTCTGGATGTTTTGGGTTAGGAGTATTTTTATGTTTTGAATTTTCTTTGACTGTTGTGTCATGCATGTAGTCAACTTTCTCAGGCTTGAGTTTTTGTTCTCTCATCTTTTGTAGGGTTGTGTGTGTGTGTGTGTGTGTGTGTGTGTGTGTGTGTGTGTGTTTGTGTATGTTTATGGTTTAAATTTGTATAACAGAGATAACTTATTTTCTCCATCTATGATGCTTGAAAGTTTTGCTGGTCTAGGTTGGCATCTGTGGTTTCTTAGAGGCTTAGTCTTTTCCCCTTAAATCTTTTAATATACTTTCTTTGATCTTTGCGTTTATTGTTTTGATTTTTATGTTGTAATGTACTTCATTTTCTGGTCTAATCTATTTGGTGTTCTGTATGTTACTTGTACCTTTATAGGTATCTCATTTCTTAGTTTAGGAAAATTTTCTATGATTTTGTTGAAAAAATTTTCTTGACCTTTGGGTTGACTGCTTCTCTTTCCTTTATATATATTATTCTTGGGTTTGGTCTTTGCATAGTCTCCCAGATGTTCTGGATGCTTTGTTTTAGGGTATTTTTTGATTTAACTTCTCTGACAGATGTTTCAGTTTCTTCTATTGTATTGTCGATGCTTAAAATACTCTCATCTACTTCATATATTCTGTTGGTAATGCTTGCTTCTGTAGTTTCTCTTTGAATTGTTTAATCTTTCACTTCCAGAATTCCCTAAGTTTGTGTTTTCTCTTTTGTTTTTATTTCTAATTTTGGGTCTTCAACAGTTTTATTTATTTACTTCTACTTTTTTCTTCTCCTTGGATTTCTTTAAGGGATTTATTAATTTTTTCCTTAAGGATCTCTGTCATGTTCACAAAGGCTGTCTTAAAATCTTTTTCTTGTGCTTCAGGTGTTGGGATATTGAATTCTTGCTACACTAGAATAGCTGGGCTTTAGGGGAGACATACTTTATAGACATCTGGGTTTAGGATAATTATATGTCTAATTGATATTTTTTCAACTCTTTTTGGGTCAGTGTTTTGTTTCTTGGCTTCTATGTACTCTGAATTTTATTAGAGTGTTATGGTGATATGTTGCCTCTTTTCCTGACCTGCATAGCTGGTATGTTCATAGGGAATGCCTCTTTGTATTGGAGGCTCAGATACTGGGATGAGTTGAGAGAAGGAAGGTTGGAGGATAAATTCTTGTGATTTGTTGCAGATGGGAGTCAGAGAGAAAAGGGATTCCAGGTATAGAGTTGGGGGTGAGACTTGGCTGTTGGATCTCAGGAACAGTAGGAGAGGTATGAGTCTGCCTTCAGCTTACTTGTTGCCCTGGGAGGAACAAACCTTTTGCTTAGCAGGGGATGATTGCTCAGGTTGGGGGTCTGTAAGAAAGAGACAAGTAGGAGGAAGAAGATTAAAAGGTGAAAATGATCTGGCTATTGTGAGTCAGGCAGCAATAAATATATAGCTCCCTGGAAAATGCCCCAAAACTTATTCTACTCCACAGATACATGTAATTACTTTTTTGTAACAGGGTCTTACTATATACCATAGGTTGGCCCAGAATATATGACAATCCTGCCTTTTGAGTGTTTACAAGCCAGTGTTAGGATTACATTATGTGCCATCTTTTTCCCCATCCCACATTTTCCTTCTGTATTGATCTCCCTTCTTCTGTGTTGAACCCCCAAGCTACAATTATTATATTATTATATTTAAAATATTATTTCTATTTATTTTTGTGAATTGTTTGGATGTGTGTTAATGTATTTTGACCATATCCATTCTCATTCTCCCTCTCCAATCACTCCCAAGCCTCCCAAAACATTTTCTTCCCAACTTCATGAACCCACCTAAGTTCAGTTTGTGTTGACCATGGGGCATCTACTAGATTATTGCAAGAAAGCAATGGCCACATTTTCAAAAATCTTCAATTTTTCAAAGACAGGGAAAGAGCAATTCTCAAGTTCATATGGAAAGGCAAAAAACCCAGAATAGCAAAAACAATTCTTAACAAGAAAAGAATGGACAAAGCTCTGGCCCATAATTTTTCCTGTCTGAAAGAAATGCAGGAATGTAAATGGAGAAGAGCCTGAGGAAAAGAAGGTCCAGTGACAGGCCCAAAGTGGGTTTGAGCTCAAGAGGAAGCCCCAAGACCTGACACCATTACTGAAGCTATGGGGTATTCACAATAAGGGACCTACCATGATGGCTCTCCAAAAGACCCAACAAGCAATTAAAAGAGTCAGATGCAGATATGTGCAACCAACAAATGAACATAAGCTGCTGACCCCTCTGGTTGAATTATGGAAAAGCTGAAGGAAGCTAAGGAGGAAGGCAACCCCATAGGATGACCAGTAGCCTTGATTAACCTGGACCCCTGAGATTTCTTAGACACTGGATCACCAACCAGGCAGCATACACCAGCTGAGATAAGGCCTCCAACACATACAGCAGAGGACTCCCTGGTCTGTGTTCAGTCAGAGAAGATGCACCTAACCCTCAAAAGACTGGAGGCTCCAGAATGTTTAGAGATCTGGTGGGGTGGGACATCCTTGTGGAGACTGGGTGGGGGCAGTGTGGGGGCTGGGGAGGAGGTATGGGATGTGGAACTCTCAGGGACGGGGGAAGACTGGGAGGGGAATAAAATCTGGAGGGTAAATATAAGGAAATAAATAAAAAAGAGATTAAACACACACACACACACACACACACACACACACACAAACCTCTTTGGCTCCTATTGTTTATTTCACAGCACTTGTCAAGTGCAAGTGCAAGTAGCTCCTGGGCCTCATGATATTTGCTAAATTTATGCTTGAATGTTATGGAGTGCACTACTGCAGGTAAGCACAGTTGCTTTTCCAAACATGAATTTTCATCTCTTCTTTCCCAGACTCCATGTTATTATTATTACAAACTTACATTTATTCATAACTTCATATAATACTGTTCTTCACCGTCAAGTATTGATTAAAGATATTTCAAAATGTGGTAGTTAACTTTTCATACTATGACAAAAACTTACCCAATCAAACAGGCAATCAAAGAAACAACCAAACAACTAAACAAATACACAAACAAAAAAATCAAGCAAGGAAATCAACTGAAAAGAGGAAAATTTCACTTTGAGTCATAGTTTCAAAGGTGTGGTTACTGGTTCTTGTTATTTTGGGTGTGCTCTCAGGCTTAAACATTGTGGTGAAAGCACAGAAGGCAAAAGTGTTTACTCATAGCGTTTGAGCAAGAGAGAGGAAAAGGGAGAAAGAGAAGAGAGGGAGGAGAGGAGACAAATAAAAAGATATACCCTGCAATGGCATGTGCCCGATGGCCTAAATATATCAAACAGGTTCCATCTCCTAAAGAATCAATCACATTTTGATAGCACTGTTAGCCAGAGACCAAGTTTTCATCTAACATATCAATCCTTTGTTGCCATTTATGATCCAAACAACAGTTAACAAGAAAACATGGCCCGTTTTTTCTTGAAGTCATGTTGTCTTGCCTCTGCTCTTACAGTCTGCCTAGAAATTTTCTCAGAATATTTTTCATAGCATGGATCTGCTAGATGGAAATTCCCGCAGCTTTTATACAGGGTATAGTTACATCTTGAATGTCATGCATAAATCTCATATATATTTTATATTCTTCCATTCTTTTTTTTTGTCAATACTTATCGAATATAAAATCCTGAGATTTTTTTTGGGTGTGTTTTAGCATTTTAAGCAAGTTTCTGCATCTTTCCTGGATTAAATGTTTTTTGATAAATCTGTTCTTATTCTTCTATTAGTTCTTTTGTGTTTAATGTCTTGTTTCTTTTGACTATTTTAAGATTTTATTTTTATCATTGATTGGGTAATATATCATAATTTTACTATGGAGTATAATTTTCTTATACTTGGATTTCATTGGGCTTCTTTGTCATAGAAGTAAATTATTTTTAATCTAGTCAGAATTAATTATGGATGTTAATTCTTCAAATATTTTCTCTCTTTTTCTCTCTGTTCCTTTGGGGATTCCCATTACTAGAAATTATGATACTTAATATTGTTTCTTAATCTGGAAGGGTTTTATTATTTAAATTTCTGTTATCTGTTCTTTTTTGATAATTTTTTACTAACTTAAAGTTCACTAATTTTTCTTATGTAATATCTACTCTTCCATTAATATATTCTAGGAAATTTTTATTTTAGGCATTGCAGTTTTATCTTTAGAAGCCCAGTTTCCATATATGTGCATGCGCGCACACACACACACACACACACACACACACACACACATGCACACACACACACACACACACACACACACACACACACACCACACAGGAACTCATTATGTGACCTAGGATGACCTTAATTTTTTTAACCCTATGGTTTAAGGATCCCCAGCATTGGGATTACAAGAATGCATATGCATATCTTGAAATGAGAGATTACCGTGGTATATCTAGATGGGCATTGTCTAGATATAATTCTTATTCCTTCTCTTTTTCTCTCACTCTCTGTCTCTCTTCTTTTTTCCCTTCCTTTTGTCTACTCCTCCACATTCTCTCTCTTTCCCTTCCTCTCTCTCTCCTTCACTGAATTTGCTTCCCTTGTTACCTCCTATGTGTGTAGTGTCCTGTCCAATGGCAGAAATCAAAGAATAATAGAGTTGAACACATGATATACTCCTCTGGTGCTCACATATATGTATATACACATACCATTTATATACATCATGCACATTCATAGAATGGTGTCTTTGCTAAAATGATAGTGTCACTTAAAAGACTGTACTCCTATTGTGGTCTCTTTTAACTTCCTAAATATGTATTTGTGTGTTTAATTTCTGCTACAAGACTGACATCTAGTGGAAAATGTCTAATCCTTAGTCATGGTCATATTTAGAACAGATATATAGATGGTTGTAAATAAAAGAATAAATCAAGCATAGGTATATCTCCTTGGGCTTTCATATGGAGAGGCCTTACAGACCATTCAATAACAAATGATGAAAACAAGAGGCCATGAATTGGAAGGATGGGGAGGATAAGTATATGAGAGGGTTTGCAGAGAGGAAGGGAAAGAGAGAAATGTTGTAATTAAAATACAGTCACAAAAATAAAACAATAATATACTTAGTATGTAATGAATCTTAAGTTAGTTAAGGAACTGTCTGATCAGGTCACTGGCCTTCTGCCCTGATTTATCAGCCAATCGATCTCAAAGGCTGTTTTCTTGAGTAGCCAGACATTACTTACTGATGTCACACAAGACCAAAAGCATTGGTTTAATTTGTGTCCCTGTGACTCATATTATTGTTAGACTGGCTCTATTGTTGGGTCATGGGGCTATAACACCAAACATGACGTGCTATATTGGAATAATATTTAGCCTTCAAGATGATGGCTTTTCTTTTTTTTTTTTTTTCCCACGGGCTTATAATTTTTTATTAACTTGAGTATTTCTTATATACATTTCGAGTGTTATTCCCTTTCCCGGTTTCCGGGCAAACATCCCCCTCCCCCCTCCCCTTCCTTATGGGTGTTCCCCTCCCAACCCTCCCCCCATTGCCGCCCTCCCCCCATAGACTAGTTCACTGGGGGTTCAGTCTTAGCAGGACCCAGGGCTTCCCCTTCCACTGGTGCTCTTACTAGGATATTCATTGCTACCTATGGGGTCAGAGTCCAGGGTCAGTCCATGTATAGTCTTTAGGTAGTGGCTTAGTCCCTGGAAGCTCTGGTTGCTTGGCATTGTTGTACTTTTGGGGTCTCGAGCCCCTTCAAGCTCTTCCGGTTCTTTCTCTGATTCCTTCAATAGGGGACCTATTCTCAGTTCAGTGGTTTGCTGCTGGCATTCGCCTCTATATTTGCTGTATTCTGGCTGTGTCTCTCAGGAGCGATCTACATCCGGCTCCTGTCGGTCTGCACTTCTTTGCTTCATCCATCTTGTCTAATTGGGTGGCTGTATATGTATGGGCCACATGTGGGGCAGGCTCTGAATGGGTGTTCCTTCAGTCTCTGTTTTAATCTTTGCCTCTCCCTTCCCTGCCAAGAGTATTCTTTTTCCTCATTTAAAGAAGGAGTGAGGCATTCAC